>NC_136500.1:20954174-20969174 GCF_053919585.1 Euprymna scolopes
CCATAGTTTCTCCTCCATCAAGGAGAGAGGTTTTGGGGGAAATACGTATACATACAAAAGTGACCAACTTGGTCGGTGTTCGGAGCGGTCTCTATCAAGCTACCATGTCAATCTTTGGTCTGCAGACTTGAAAATTTATATATAGAGAATTCGGTCTTGTGGAGCAAATTCGATTTGATTTTAAACGTAACTGCTAAGGGGCCAAAATTAAACAAATTTAAATTTGGCATGTACGCGTAGACTCAACGTGTATCTTTTACGCATGCGCAAATATATATTAGTACGTTTAGCTGTGGTATTTTTTAAAAGTTTTGGTCTACATATAGACAGCTTAGAAAAACGAACACCACTGGAGTGCTAAACGTTTTGATTTGGATTCTAGCTGATAGCACTCAAGTAATAATTTCTTTTAAAATCAATACTATATATTGGATACAATATAATAATTACTAGAATATTGGCTGTTTAATAATAAGTATGAAATCTCTATAAATTAATATACAAAATAAAATAACTAAATAACTTTATATATATAGATATACATAACTTTATATGTATACATATGTTCATAACTTTAAATATATATAAATTCATAACTTCATATATATTCATAACTTTATATATATATTATAAGGTAAAATTAAAAGCCAAGAACAATGCGAGATTTTTTTTTTATATAGAGTAAAATTAAATGCAAACAAAAGAAATAAAGTTCTTTTTTTTGTTGTTTGTTTTTTCTTTTTCACACAAATTTTAACTCTAATAAAATCTCTTGGTTAATATCCCGCCTACTTAAACCTCTACTCTCTACCTTCCCAGCCCATGTTAGTAGTTCCAACCAAGTAATTAACAGACTCAACGATCTACCACACCATCTACTCAAACTATACAGATACCCATTTAGCCTAGATGTCGTTTCTTTATACACCTCCATTCCTGCACATCCAGCCATTAATCTCATGGCAGACATTATAGCATCTAAAAACCCACAATGCTTCGGAATTACTCCAGGAGATCTCTTACAACTCCTCCGTATTATAGTAGACAACACTTACTTTACTTTCCTACAAAACACGTTCAAACAAGTATCTGGACTACCCATGGGCTCCAGTCTATCCGGTATTCTTGCCATTGCTTATATGGACAAACTCGAAAGACACACCCTTAGTACCTGCTATTCTTATCTCCTTTTTACTAGATATATCGATGACATTTTAATTATCACATACTCCCGCGAAGAAGCTATTAACATTTTCCACAAATTCAATAACGCCGACCCAAACTTAAAATTTACTATAGAACACCCAGACTCTTCGGAATCCCTTTCTCTACTTGATTTTAAAATACAAATAAAAAAAATGGTGCCATATGCACTGAATTCTACAGAAAACCCGCCAGCAAACGCCTCTTCGTACATTTAAAATCTGCGCTACCTCTCAAGGACAAACTAAACTACGCACATGCCGAAATCTCACGCATACAAGACAAATGCACTAACATCTCCGACAAACATACACACACTAACAATTTCCTACAGACCCTCTCACTAAACGGCTACCCTAATACGATCCTATCCTCACTTAAAAAGAAAAAACGCAACACCCGACCCTTCTCTAACAATTGTTTTCTAAAACTACCCTTTCTCAGTGACAAAATCTCATCTTCAATCCGAAAAGCCATCCGCAGCGAGGGGCTCAACATTCAACTCATCCACACTGGATCTACTTTAAGACAACAGCTCAACCGAAAACATCCATCGCATACACCTTCCCCTTGTTCACTCTCTAATTGCCCAATATCACACACAGGTTTATGCTTTAAGAACCACGTTGTTTACGACCTACAATGCGCTAAATGCAGTGCATCTTACATCGGAAGCACTACCAGATTGCTTCATCACCGCATTAAAGAGCACTTAAACACTACTGCTTCGTCGTTCTATAAACATATTCGCACTTGCATTAATTCAGAACCAGATTTTCACATCAACATTCTTGCTTCTTCAAGAAACGTAGGTCAACTTCGTATCCTCGAATCTTTAATTATTTCAAAAAATACTCCCACACTAAACAATAGACTGGAATTGAGCTCCGCTTTTATAATATAAGTTTAAAACATAAGAAAAACAATAATTAAAAAAAAAACAAAAAAAAAACCCTTGCTTGAATAGTCATCTCCCTTGATTCACAAACGCAACAAGTATTTCAAACATCAACTGATTTATTTTAACGTTCTCCTAACGTCATTTTTTGTTCTATATTTCGCGGTATCACGTGGCAAACTCGGCGGCTACTTTTCCAATTTTGAACACTCTTCCGCTGTCTTCTCTTGAAAATGGACTAATAAGTCTGAAATATATTGAGATTTATATCACCATTGAATACAACAGAAAAAAAAAATTACTGTTGTTTAGAGTTAAAATTTGTGTGAAAAAGAAAAAACAAACAACAAAAAAAAGAACTTTATTTCTTTTGTTTGCATTTAATTTTACTCTATATATAAAAAAAAATCTCGCATTGTTCTTGGCTTTTAATTTTACCTTATAATTTTCTTCAACAATGCTTCAAGCAAACTACAACCTTTTTATATATATATATATAATTTTATATATATATAACTTTATATATATTCATAACTTAATATATATATATATATACATAGTCATAACTTTACAAATATATATATATATATAAAGTTATGACTATGTATATATATATATATTAAGTTATGAATATATATAAAGTTTATATATATATATATATATATATATATATATAAGTTACAAATATATATATAATTATTTTTTTACAATAATAATTAAATACCTACAGACAGTAGTGTTTCATCGTTTCGGGAATCTGCAGTGCAGGGTGTCACGATTAACACCAGTCGACAGATTCGAACTTGGCCACACGATATATCTGTGGCTCGATTAGCAAAGACCGTATCCACTCGGCTACCATTAACCGCGTGAAATAACGTTGAATTTAAACCTTTTAAATTTTAAATGTTCTTTACGTCAGTCAGACAGTGATCTAATCACTATACGATGATCTATGTATAAGAGCTAAATTGACCGACTATATATATATATATATATATATATATATATATATATATATATATATAGTGATTTAAAGGTTATGAGAGTTTTTGGAGCATGAAAAACAATGTTACTTTTTGTATTTAATATTTTTATTGTTATTTTTTATATTTCAAGCGGACCTCCGTTCTTGGTCACATAAAAAGACCAAGAGCGGAGATCCGCGCTTGAAATATAAAAAAAATAACAATAAAAATATTAAATACAAAAAGTAACATTGTTTTTCATGCTTACAAAACTCCTCATAACCTTTAAATCACTATATATATATATATATATATATATATATATATATATATATATATATATATATATATATATATATAAGTAAATTCTTGGTACAGCAAAATGGAAGGATAAATTTCAGAGGAAACATAGTTTAATTTAAATTTTTAAAAAAATCAAAGAAACAAACAACAAAAAAAAACGGCCAGGTGGAATTGTTAAAATTTCCTTAAGGCCTTATCGTCTGACCCTCTAAGAGGAAACGTCAGAATGATAAATTAAAAGCTAAGAATCGAATGAGGAAAGAGGGAAATTGGTTTCAGTTGGAAAACTAATGAGAGAGAAATATATATATATATATATATATATATATATATATATATATATATATATATATATATATATATATCGGTTTTCTGTTTTATACAGTGCTAGGTCGAACTATTATCTCAATATCATTGAGGCGTTAGTCATTAATAACTCTCGACCTAGCCTGTGTAGACAAAAGATTTTGAAACATCAGTTGGAAATATTTACTGATTTAAAACCACCTGAAAAGTGAGAATTATATTTTTTTTTTTCTCTCACTGGTTTTCCAACTGAAACCAATTTCCCTTTTTCCTCATTCGTTTCTTAGTTTTTAATTTATCATTCTGACGTTTCCTCTTAGAGGGTCAGACGATAAGGCCTTAAGGAAATTTTAACAATTCCACCTGCCCGTTTTTTTTGTTGTTTTTTGTTGTTTCTTTGATTTTTAAAATTTAAATTAAACTATGTTTCCTCTGAAATATATATATATATATATATATATATATATATATATATATATATACTAGCATTTCAGCCCGGCGTTGCCCGGGTGTTTGAATGTGTATGTTGAACAAAAAAAAAATGGTAGTAGGAAGGCAGGCTCGAACCCGTACCGCAAAGGAGGAAAAGAACGGAGTAAAACCTAGAGTTTATGCTGTTACGACCACCGCCAAACGGGAAGCGACATTTTTTTAAAATTAAGGCTAGACAATCTAAAGGTGGGGATAACTTTAAAAAATATCGGCGAAAAAAATGACCCCACCCTGTAGAAAAGTGCCTAGTTGAAGGTGAAGATATTAATGTTTTTAGCCAATTTTTCAATATTTGTCGTATGAAAGGTCAAACTTAAGATCGATACTGATCTTGGTAAAATCCGTCGCCTCTATTGAAAGCCTAAGGCAGACATGCAAACAGATATACATACATACATTTATATATTGGTAACAAAAAGGTAAAATCGTTGGTCAAATCGTTGAACTTTTAATCGCAAAATTTCTGGCCAAACACCGATCACATCGATTTTCCCAACTCTCAGTACCCTGTATATCAAATTTCGAGTCTGTAGACTAAAAACTGACAGAGTTATTGCGTAGGGAAATGAACATAGGCCCACACGTTCACTTATATATATATATATATATATATATATATATATATATAACTTTATATTTATAACTTTACATATATATATATGTATTCATAACTTCATATATATTCATAACTTTATATATATATATATATATACTCTTAACTATATATATAATATATATTATATCTATCTATCTTCTATCTATCTATCTATCTATCTATACTCCTATAAATTTGTTTTGTGTGTATTGATATTTATATTAAAAACTCTCTTTTCAATTTAGTTAAAAAGAAAATACAATTTTGTTATATATGGTTCGTAGATTTACATTCACTAGCAAAAGATCTAGCTAATTTGCATATTCTTTTAAACATTCATTTTAATTAATTCCCTATTAGTTCTTTCGGTTTTCTTATGGGATGATCATCTTTAGTTAACTATTACGTGTAATTATATTCATGCAGATATTCTACATGATTTATACTTGCATAATATTTGCGTAAAAAGTGTGCAGTAAACACAAAATGGTTTCAATATCTATCTATATATATATATATATATATATATATATATATATATATATATATATATATATATAAGTGAAAGTTTCTCTGTGTATGTGTCTGTGTGTGTACATTTCCATACGCAATAACTCTGTCAATTCTCTACAGACTCGAAATTTGATATACAAGGTACTGAGATTTGGGAATTTCTGCCAGAAATTTAGTGATTAAGAGGTCAAAGTTCAACGATTTGACTTTTGAGAACTCTACCAAACTCCTCCGACAATTTTGGTTCTAAACACTTGAAATTTTAGATATAGGTTCCTTGGACATGGATCTAACTTAATAACTTGATTTGAGCCCAAAACAACAAATTTTAAGGGGTAATAATAGGGGTCAAAGTTAAAAACATTGACCACTTTTTTTTTTGCTCAACATACAGCTTCAAATACCCGGGCAACGCCGGGCTGAAATGCTAGTATATCTATAAAAGTGTGTGTGTGTGTGTGTGTGTGTGTGTGTGTGTGTGTGTGTGTGTGTACATTTCCCTACGCAATAACTCAGTTTTTTGTCTACAGACTCGAAATTTGATATACAGGCAACGCCGGGCTGAAATGCTAGTATATCTATAAAAGTGAACGTGTGTGTGTGTGTGTGTGTGTGTGTGTGTGTGTCTGCCTGTCTGTGTGTCTGTGTACATTTCCCTACGCAATAACTCTGTCAAGTTTTTGTCTACAGACTCGAAATTTGATATACACGATATTGGGAAAATCTATGTGATCGGTTTTCGGCCAGAAATTTGACGGGTAAGGGATCAAAGTTCAACGATTTGACCTTTGAGAACTCTACCAAACTCCTCCGATAATTTGGGGGTCTAAACACTTGAAATTTTAGATATAGGTGCCTTGGACATGGATCTTACTTAATAACTCGATTTGAGCCCCCCCCCCAAATGTTAAGGGGTCATAATAGGGGTCAAATATAAAAAAAATTGACCGTTTTTTGTTTTTTTGCTCAGCATGCGCCTCCAAACACTCAGGCAACGCCGGGCACCCATGCTAGTATACCTATAAAAGTGAACGTGTCTGTGTGTGCGGCCGTGTGTGTGCGGCCGCGTGTGTGCGGCCGTGTGTGTGTGTCTGTGTCTGTGTACATTTCCCTACGCAATAACTTTGTCAATTTTTAGTCTACAGACTCGAAATTTGATATACAGGGTACTGAGATTTGGGAAAATCTCTGTGATCTGTTTTCGGCCAGAGATTTGGCGATTAAGGGATCAAAGTTCAACGATTAGACCTTTGAAAACTCTACCAAACTCCTCCGACTATTTTGAGTCTGAAGACTCGAAATTTTAGCTATATTCTCCTTGGACATGGATCTAACTTAATAACTTGATTTGAGCCCAAAACAATAAATTTTAAGGGGTCATAATAGGGGTCAAGTTTTTAAAAAATTCACCTCTGCGGTTTCTACCAAATTACTCAGACACTTTCTGGTCTAAATATTTGAAATTTTACATAAAGGATATTCAGAGATAGGGCAAGCTTTTTAATCGGTTTGGGTCGAAAATTTTTAGTTACCAATATATTTATGTATGTATGTATGTATGTATGTATGTATGTATGTATGTATGTATGTATGTATGTATGCTTAAAGCTTTCGACAGAGGCGACGGATTTTTACAAGATCAGTATCGTTTTGAAGTTCGACCTTTCAGACGACAAATATCGAAAAATTGGGTAAAAACATTAATAGTTTCACCTTCAACTGGGCACTTTTCTACACGGGATGGGTCGTTTTTTCGCTGATATTTTTAAAAGCCATCCTCTCCTTTCGATTGTCTAGCCTTTATTAAAGTCTACGTAACTTCCAGTTTGGCGGTGGTCATAACGACAAAGACGTCATGTTTTTTCCTCGTTGTTTTCGTCCTTCGCAGTACGGGTTCGAGCCTGCCTTTCTACTACCACTTTCTAGGTTTTTTTGTTCAACACACGCATCCAAACACCCGGGCAACGCCGGGTTGAAATGCTAGTATATACATTGTTGTGTCTGTATCAATAACAACACGAACGCAGAAAGTAAAGGTAAAACAAATATATTAAGACGAAAAGATAATACATATTTACAAAGGTGCAGTTGTACTGCAGTTGGAAGATTGTCCAGCAGAGGGCGTGTTAAAGTCTTTCATGGAGCAACCGGCACATGCGTCTTGCCTATCCTGCGTTCGAACACAGCTCCCCGGACTTGCTGACTAATACCTTTATCTATATCTTGTTCACCCACGTATGCTAATTAGTGGGCGTCTCCACAACATATATATAAGTGAACGTGTCTGTGTATCTGTGTGTGTGTCTGTGTGTGTGTGTACATTTCCCTACGCAATAACTTTGTCAATTTTTAGTCTACAGACTCGAAATTTGATATACAAGGTACTGAGATTTGGGAAAATCTCTGTGATCTGTTTTCGGCCAGAAATTTGGCGATTAAGAGATCAAAGTTCAACGATTTGACCTTTGAAAACTCTACCAAACTCCTCCGCCGATGTTGGGTCTAAACACTTGAAATTTTAGATATAGGTTCCTTTGACATGGATCTAAGCCCAACACAATAAATTTTAAGGGGATCATACTAGGGGTCAAATTTAAAAAAGATTTGACCTCTGCGGTCTCTACCAAATTACTCAGACACTTTCTGGTCTAAACATTTGAAATTTTACATAAAGGGTATTCAGAGATAGGACAATCTTTATAATCGGTTTGGGTCGAAAATATTTAGTTACCAATATATAAATGTGTGTATGTCTGTTTGCATGTCTGCCTTACACTTTTGACAAAGGCGACGGATTTTACCAAGATCAGTATCGTTTTGAAGTTCGACCTTTCAGACGACAAATATCGAAAAATTGGCTAAAAACATTAATATCTTTTCAACAGGAGGGGGGGGAAGTCGTGCTTTTCCTCCTTTGCGGTACGGGTTTGAGCCTGCCTTCTTACTACCATTTTTTTTTTTCCTTTTTAGCTCAACATACACATTCAAACACCTGGGCAACGCCGGGCTGAAATGCTAGTATATATATATATATATATATATATATATATATATATATATATATATATATAATTTATCATGTCGTCATTCTTTGCGAGACATATCTGTATTGGGACGAAGTACTCACCAAAACTCAATGACAAATGAATACATACGAAAAAACTGTATCGTTCCTGAAATATTAGTGTTTTTTTTTTTTTGTTTTTTTTTTTTTACTGTCGACCTTATTTAGGCCAATGCCATTCGCGAGTTTGGCGTATTGTTTTGAAGTAAATAAATTATTTTTGGTTTGTTGAAATAAATGACGACCTATTTTTATCCTAGGCATAATTTTAGAATTTGTTCCGCGCATTTTTTTTTTTTCTCATATCAAAGATCAAACCATATCATATTACGAGACCACATCTTTCAAATGCTGGAGTGATTTTAAATTGAACAAGATAGTATGCACAGATTTTAACGCTGCAAAAAAAAAAAAAAAAAAAAAAACCCCAAATGGAAATTATTCTTATTTCATTTTTTAAAAATCGGATCTTATTTAGAATTAAACCTTTTTTGCGAAACAAATATGCAAAAAATAAAACTTTTTAAAACTTTATGATGTATGCACCCGTCACGGAACGAAGATGTCATATTCCAAAAATGACGTAATTTTTTAAAATTATTTTTATTAAAAAAATCAAATTTTATGAATAAATAAAAAAAAGGAACTCTCCCGTGTCGCCATCTTGAAAAAACGAGTTGAGATAAGTGAACAATAATTCAAACCTGTAAGATCAGGTCTGTAATACTAACAATATATTACATCTCTAAACATCGTAAATTTTGATTTTCTTGATTAAAATTTTACTTAATCAATTTACGTAATTTTTGGAATATGATACCATCGTTGCATGACGGGTACGCACATCATGAATATTTTCCTGCGATTTCATTTATTTTTAAAAGGTTTAATTCTAAATAATCACCAAAATATTTTTAAGTAAGACAACTCAAAGAAGCGACGCATATGCTGGCTTATAACAATCTTTTAAGCCGCGCCAGTGTTAAATTCAATAGTACATGGAAACGGTTAATTACAAATTCACATTATTCATGTTTAACAATAATAAGAAAAATATTATTTCATAAGTTTAAAATCTACATCACAGAGGAGCTTTATTATAATTTTACGGCTAATCGCATATATTATTAACAATCCAGTTGTGTTTTAAAGACAATAACACAACTTTGTCACTAGGTGTATCAGAATTTGGGGGGAATTTTCGACACCCCTAACACGAAACTGCGAATAAAATATAAAAAAACTCGTAATTTCTCTTTTAAAAGTGGGTTGTTTATTTTCTTTATGGATTATACTTCCAAAATAAACTATTAAAGTTGTATAAAAAGTAATGGAAATACTATTTTTTTATTAAAAAAAAACAGTAATGAAATCAATTGATTTTTACGAGTTAAGTATTTTCAATTTGTAAACTTCAAAAATCTATCAATTCTATTGATTCAATTTTTACTATATTTTCAAGGTCAATGTGAAATTTTATGCTCTTTCCAATAAGCCGAATATAATATTTTAGACAAACGTTTTTTTTAATTAACCCCCCCCCACCATTTTGAAATGTCTATTAAAAAGTAAATAATTAATTTACTCACCAAAGTTTTATATATCACAAATTGAAGATAAAAGATCAATAAATAATATATTCAAATTTAAAACAAAAAAAATGAAGTGTTTTTTTTAGAAATTTACCTGTAAAATCCGAAGTTTAAAATATTTTTTTAAGAAAAAACACGTTTTTTTTGTTTTTTTTTTAAATGAAACCTTGGTCCTTGCTCCTTTAATTGAAAAAAAAAAATGGTTTGAATTACATTTTTCGAGTAGTTATAAGCTTGGAAAGACAGGGGGTCGAATTATTCAATATATTTCACGCATTCGTAAGTTCAGTTTCTGACATACCTACTTCGTCACATATTTAGAGTTTTTTACCTCTCCCTTTTTAGAAATCACTTACGTTTTCTTCTCCGCCGTCTTTCTCTTTTAGAAATACTAATTCAAGGGAGATAATCCAAAATAGTCACCGTATTTTACTATGCCTTTTTTTTGTTTTTGTTTTTTGTTGTTGTTGTTGTTTTTTTCACATATAAACAATTTCGATTTTTCCTTCCCTTTTCCCCCCATTCCTTTTCTTCCCCCTTATTTTTTTCTTGTTGCCCCCATTCTTTTTATCTCCAATCAATCATAATGATAACATGTCAAAAATATTTTTTAAACTACATCTGGTTAAAAATAAAAAGAAAAACGGATAACACGCGATTAACTATACTGAAACCAGCAGCCTACTAGTTTCGTAAATATTATGTTTCTAAAAACTTACAATTGGTTGATGGGTTTGAATAAAAGCTTAATCATAAAAAGTTAGAAACTGTACCCCTAGTGCTCTCTGATAATTAAATTATGTTTATAATTCATGTAAACTTACTTCCAACTAGATCCAAAAATTCGAAACCTTACGGAGAAGAGCTACCCCATTTGTTCCGGAACATGGCGACTTTTTGACCTGACGGGGGTCGAAGGTTACATCGATTGAAACGTTATGAAGATAACACTCAAGATGAGAGCGATTGTCCGATTAATCTAAACAATACAAGCATACATTTAGAACTGTAATAAGAAATGCCAGTTCTATAGCATTTTTTAGTTGAATCTAATGAAATTACTCATTCTGTTGGGATCCAAAATATGTATCGACCGCTTTTACGTGTGACTTGGTTGTTAGCTCAATTCTCTCTAATAAAAAACGAAAATATATCAGCAAGTATGTGTGTGTGTGTGTGTGTGTGTGTGTGTGTGTGTGTGTGTGTGTGTTTACGTCCAAAAATATAAGGGATCTTCTAAGGAAAAATTTTGTCCTACATCTCCAATGTTGGAGACGTTAATAACCGTATTATCGTTAAAAAGAAATCAACAAAAAATCGCCATAAGTTTCAAGGCGATAAAAATAACACGTAAAGTCATCTAAGACCTCGTGACGTAACGGTTAGCGCACTTGACTATAGTATATATTGTCTGAGGTTGACGAGCAGTAGTACCGCGAAACACAGGTTCATAGATTATTGTTATATACATATATATATATATATATATATATATATATATATGTATATATATATGTACATATATATGTATATATATATGTATATATATATATGTATATATATATATGTATATATATATATGTATATATATATGTATATATATATGCATATATATATATGTATATATATATGTATATATATATATGTATATATATAATATATATATACAATATATATATACATATATATATATACATATATATATATATATACATATATATATATATATTATATATATATATATGTATATATATATATATATGTATATATATATATGTATATATATATTGTTTCGGAAAAGATATCCTTTTATTCATTCAATATTTCCGAATAAAACCATCGAGAAATAAAGTAAAATATTTCTAGCTATCGTCTCCTCGTCAGCATAAATGGGGCGGGGGGGGGGATTGGAAATTACACCAAAATTTAACTAGCCTATTAAAGTAAATATAGTTGGTGGACCTTTGTGAGGGAGTGGTTCCATATTGTTTTTTTTTAAACCCGTATGGAAGCTTCTCGGTGCGCAAAACTTCGTTGATAAGGATATTTTTTTTTATCTAAAAGAGATCGTTAATATTTGTATTTTTTTTAATCTAAATTCCTCGCAATTATTAATCTTTCACTCTTTCTATTAATATAGCTCTAGGTCAGTGGTTCTCAACCTTTTTTTACTCATGGACCCCTTTTCCCTTCTTTTTATCTTGGTGGACCCCTTCATAACTATTGGTCATAAGACAATCTTCTATTTTTCACTCATATAAATTTGGAGGTTTTAATAATCAAAGAAATATTATATAATTAAGCTTTATTTTTAAATGAAAAATAATTTAATGCAAATAAAGTATTCTACAACAACTATATTAATAATGAAAAGTTTTGTTATATTTTGCCTGTGGACCCTCAGAAATATTCCATGGACCCTTAGGGTCCATGTGAACCCCGGTTGAGAACCCCTGCTCTAGCTTTGAGCTTATCATATATCTGCAATACTCACAGCATAGCACTTTAATATATATTTAACTAAGGCTTTGCTCTTTTAAACTCTGCTCTCTCTCTCTCTCTCATATATATATATATATATATATATATATATATATATATATATATATATATATATATATATATATATGATGGTGGCAGCAAATTCGCTTTCGAACATTGCCATCACTCGATATAGCACAACAAAAAAGAAAAAAAAGATATATAGAAACACGAAAACATTCAGTGATGGGCTGCACGAATGTGGCTTTTAAGCCCTGCTAAACTCTGGCATTCCTTAGCACACATTGTACAGACATGTGTACCACTAGCAGCACGTTCTTGCTGTTCTTTTCTATGCAGGATCAAATGCTGTTTCAAAATGCCTGTCGTTTTGTACATTCGCCCGCAGTGTACACAGGTTAATTCTGGCAACTCAAGACTGCTTTGTGACCCGCTGCGCCGATGAGTAGACTGGTGACACATCAGCCCAGCTCTGCTAAGACATATTCTTCCGCACACCTCACACTCCAGGCCAATTTGGCTCCCCCTCCCATCCACGGCTCCTTTCACTCTCCCTTTCCAGATATCGCGCTTCAGCCGCTCATACTGGGTTCGATCCACCTCAAACTTGCCCACACCTCCCCGCAATGTCCTTCTCCACCCTCCGCGATCCAAAGCAAGACTCTCCCACGTTCTTTCATCAATCCCACATTTTTTAAAGGTGTATCTTAAACAATCCTTAAATCTCAATTTAGGCTTTTGAGCCAGACGTCTTCCCTCGGCGAGCTCACCATAAAGGAGTTGTTTGGGAAGTCGACTGTCTAATATCCTCACCACATGTCCACTCCATCTCAGTCTATGCTTAATAACGTGAGCCTCAATGCTAAGGCATTTAACATTGATTATCAAAGTTTATTTTGTTTATTGGTCATTTATAACTTGCCTATTGTCTTTGTAATCGTTTCGGATCTATTCGATAAAATGTATATGTGCCCTCGTCAGAGGGAGTTCACATGATTATTAACAAGTTTTAAATGCTCTGGTGGAGGGGGGCGGTAAATATCGTTGGCGCCAACTGTACATTGGGGTGGTTATTATCAGCTTCGTCTGACATAATTAAAGTTTTATGGCACCTTTTTGGACACAAGGAAATCTTTAGACTCTCCAAACCTAATTCAGTTTGTTTTTATTAGTTTTTATTGTAAGCAAAGTAAATATTTTAGAGTTCACCTGTCTATTCAATATCACAGATTTTAAAAAGCTTTTCGCACCTATTTGATTAATAGCATATGATGTCCAATACTTCCGACTTTAATATCAAAGATTTAACATGCTTGGCATTTTTTTCTGACGCTGGTTTTGTCTGATTACCACATCCTTTGAAATATTTCATGTTTTTTTTACATGGTGGTCACCACTTATCAAGGCCCGGAAACCACTTGGGGATAAGGGTTATTGCGTGTACAGTAATCAATGAGATAGTATCGTAGTAATCGTTAGTATTGGAGATTTGATAGTGTCTCACTTAAGGGAGCGCTTCATCAGGAATTTGTTTATGTTTGGGCTTGAAGACATCCAAGTTGTAGTCAGGTGGGAAACAGGCAAACGGAACAGAGTTCTACAGGCGTGCACTTCTAAGAAATAAGCTTTGTTCATGGAATCTACGTTTTGATTTAGGCACAGATAAAGAGTGGGGAAAATTATTGACAGTGGTTTCAGCTGTTTCAGGCGTTTTTCGTGAAAGATTGGCGAGGGGTGACCAGAGATTGGAGCTCAGACGAGCACTTGCCATGGAAACAACGATAAAACAAAGACAGGCTCGCAAGGTCTCTTCTGTGGGAGAAAGGCTGCAGGGAAGAGAAAAGGGCATCCCCCCACTAAGACATGAAGTGTATTTTGTACTCTGTCAAGACAGGATATGCTGTTTATAGCAGCTCCTGCCCAGATGTGTCAGCAGCACTCCATCCTTGGACATACTTGGCTTTTATACAGATAGAGCATTGCATCAGTAATGAGATATCTTCTGGAGCAGTAGAAGGATCCCATCATTTTCCCAGCGACCTTAGCAACAGACTTGATGTACGTGTTCCATTTCAGATCAGGAGTAAAGTTTCCTTATATTTCATTTGGTTTTTGCACAAGTGAAAATATACATGAAAATCTCACAAACTGATCCAAACTTTGGAAAAGCAAACATTGAGAAGTTTGTTAACTTAAAAAAAAATTTAGTTTACATTTAAAATACCCAAAACATATAAGATTCTACTTTTTTTAGGCGATTACGTGTGAATACACTGAAACGTTATTTTAGAATTTAGAATGGGGTTCAGTTGTGCATATAAATATAAACTGATCCCATTTCGGTACATTATAACTTTTTAAGCAGTTAAGTAATTTTTACCATTAATTCTAAGGCCGATCCACAGAATCATAAAATCACATGTAATTGCTATATTTTTTGTATTGCCACTCGTACTTAGGGTTAGTAGTAGGAAAGTAGCGTGGTTTTTATGACTTTTTACAATACTATATATTAATAGGATAGCGTGTGTTATTTTGTGTGTTATTTATTTTGTGTGCCACGA
>NC_136500.1:20974174-21004174 GCF_053919585.1 Euprymna scolopes
AACACAAGTAGTTAGGCATGGCATATAAAAATCAACAGTAAGTTCTTTGATATGACAGAAGTGCATTCAAAATGAATGGTTTTGTTTAGAGTACAATTAAAACATGATACTTGAATTTTGCATTTTAAACTTTAATCAAGCCATTATATATATATATATATATATATATATATATATATATATATATATATATATATATATATATATATATATATATAATTTTATAAAATAAACAGTAGGTTCTCTACAGTGCAAGGTAAACTGCAATGTATTGTGGACTAAGTCATTGTGGGAAGGCATGTGAAATTTCCTCCCAGTGCACCACAATGGGTCCCTAAATAGAGCAAGTAATCTATCGATTTGATTGAAAAATGGGCAATTTCATCGATTTCGATGACAATAAAAATATTGGAGTGTGAAACATTCGTTGATCATCATTCAATCCCGAGCAACGTTGGATCTCCCTGCTAGTCCATAATATGACGACCACCTGTTTAGGTGGATACTTTACCTCGTGGTTGCTATTTAATCGTTGAAATTTGAATTGAAACTATTTTTTTTTATTTTAAACTGCCTCTTCTCTTAATTTCTGTGCAAAAAGTATTTGGAAGAAAATGAATACGCGTTATTAAAAAGCGGTTTGCAAGAAAATCGATAAAGCGTCATTATTGTTTTGTTTTGTTTTTTTATTTATTTATTTTTTTGTTACTGTGCCATTTTTGTGGTAGTTAATTAATGAATCTCCCCTCCTCACACACACACGCGCACACAAATATCGAAGAGTATGAAAAACATGAAAAGAAAAATAGAGAATCCAACTCAACAGGCCGAGTTATTTCTCTGTATTATTATTATTATTATTATTATTATTATTATTATTATTATTATTATTATTATTGTTGTTGTTGTTGTTCACAAGGAGCTTTCACACAGGTCATCAACGATCTCTCCTTGAAAACAACCTGTGGTGTTCTCTGAAAGCTGAGTGACAACAAGTCTCCCCAGATTTCCAGTACTCTTCACCTCTTGACATTTGCAGCAGCAACTCACCATTGATTTCTCGATGGTAGCGGTTATTTATCTCCACTGGAATTTGAATGGCACTAAGCCCCTCAATGGATCCAGTTCTCTTCGAACTTGTCCAGTGGAAGTCTGGTCAGTGCTCTCTCCTTAGTCTTTCCATCCTCCTTGACCCTTCTCGGTTATTTGGTATCACTCTTTTTTTTTGGAGGGAGGCGGTGATGGGGCAATGGGATAGATAACTTATACATATGCAGCTTCTATGTTCTTATTTCCATGTAACGCTTCTTCATATTTTGTCTCTGCAATAGCTCGTCTGGCCTGCACATGTAACTCATGTGTATTAGTTTCTGCATTCAAGGGTTTTCCTTAATATTTCAGCTGTTTTCATTATTGTTTTTCATTGTATCTTTCCAGCCATTCCTCAGAGTTCACTTTCTCACATTCTTTTTTTCAAAGTTTTTCGGAATCGTTCCTAGTGCTACTAATATTAGAGGTACTATCTTGATTTTCTTCATCATCGATATCCCTTTCAGTTCTTTTGCTAACTCTGTGTATTTACTCCATTTCTCCGTTTCTTTGATACTAGCAGTTCTGTCCCGCTTTGCTCGGGCCCTATATACTCTTCATAACTTTATGTACATATTTATATATTAAAAAGTGTGCATATGTACGGTAATGCCTTTCTATATAATAAGCTTCCTTAACTACCATAGAGAAAAGTTGGTAGAGACTGCAGACGTCAATTTTTTTTAAACTTTGACCCCAATTTTTACCTCTTAACATTTATTGTTTTGAGCTCAAATCAAATAAAAATGTTTGCCCCATGTCCAAGTAACCTACATCTAAAATTTCAAGTGTTTAGACACAAAATTGGCGTTTGGTAGCGTTTGCAAAGGTCAACTCTGTAAACTTTTACCTCTTACCAAATTTTCGCCCAAAAACTAATTAAAAAGATTTAGCCTTAGGTCAGCTGGAACAGCAAAGTCTACGATTTGGCAGGAAATTTCTTTCTTGTTAATTATTACATTTATTGTTTTGAGCTCAAATCAAATTATAAAGTTCGATCCATGTCCAAGTAACCTATATCTAGAATTTAAAGTGTTTAGATCCAAAATTGTCGGAGGAGTTTGGTAGAGTTCTCAAAGGTCAAATCGTTGAACTTTGACCTCTTGACAGCCAAATTTCTGGCTGAAAAATGATTAAAAAGATTATCTCAAATCCCAATACACCATATGTCAAATCTCGAATTTGAAAATTGACAGAGTTATTTGGTAGGGAAATGTACACAGACAGACACACACACATACACATTTTCACTTTTATAGATATATAGATTTATCCTTAGGTCAGCTGGAACAGCAAATTCTACGATTTGGCAGGAAATTTCTTTCTTGTTAATTATTACTACATCCAGTCTTCTTGCTTGGATGTTATTGTTGTTGTTGTTGTTATTATTATTATTATTTTATTTTTATTTATTTATTTTTTTTAACACAAGCTATCATCAAAGAATTCTCTTTAAAAACAACTTGTGGTGTCCCTCGAGTCTGAGTGACAACAAGTCTCCCCAGATTTCCAGTACTCTCCAACTCTTTCAGTACCATTTGCAAATTAATTTGTGTTATTGCAACAACCGTTTACTACTGATTTCTCGTTTGTAGCAGCCATTGGTCTTCACGTGAATGTGAATGGTAATAAGTTTCCCCAAAGTCGCAGTCCTCTTCATACTCATTCAGTGGAGGCCTGGTTAGTGCTTTCTCTTCTTGGTCTTTCCATCCTCCTTGGTCTCTTCGACTGTTTGATGCGACTATTTATTTCGTTTTTCTGTTTCTTTGATATTTACCCTGTAGTTTGCTGAGACGGCAAAATCTACAAGTTGACAGTTTCTTCCTTCTTGTTATTATGACAATCGGTCTTTTTGTTTGAACGAGTTTAGCTGTTTGTATATTCATGTCCCAAAGGATTCTGTGGGTTTCGTTTGCCTGTACTGTCCCAAGTTTATATTATACGGTTTATCAGCATGTTCGAGGTGTGCCTGCAAAGTTCCCAGTGCACTGTCTTCCCGGTTTAGTTGTATGTGTTCTTATATTCCTTTTGGGCTAGTTTGCTTCATGTACCTAATATGTGGGTTACTGTTTAATCTCTCTGTTCACAGAGTTTATATTTACTGTTTATGTGTGTGTGTGTGTGTGTGTGTTATCTGTTTTAACTTTAATGTGGTTGGTTCTAATTGCGTTGTTCTGTGCAGTTGTCAGTCTCACACAGGTCATCATCAGAGATTACTCACTGACAACAACCGGTGGCATTCTCTGGAGTCTGGGTGACAACAAGTCAACTCAGATTTCAAATATTCTTTCGATAATATTTGTAAATGAACTTGCGTTATCGCAAGAGTTATTTGTCATTTCAATGACTATTGGTTTTCATTAAAGTTTTGGCGGCAATAAGCCTCCCCAAGGTCCTAGTCTCCTTCATACCCATCCAGCGGAAGTTTGGTTAGTGGCCCTTGTCCTCGATCTTTCCATCCTCCTTGGCCCTTCTTGACTATATGATGTGATGCCAGTCGATGCTGACAATACAATTTTTACTCATGTTGTTTATTAGAAAAGTATTTTAAAATATGTTTAGTAGAAAAGTAGACATAAAATGTATTCGAAATCCAAAAGAATTAGTCTTGCTTAAAACATAATTTCTAATGTTATTGTTGATAAAAAAATACGTTCAGTATAATTACTCTCTCTCTCTCTCTCCCTCCATCCCTCTTTCTCATGCAAATGCTGTATGTAGAAGGATGTTGACACTTCCGGCAGCTCCTACATTCTACATAGTTTTCAACTCTCTCGACCCTGTCCTGTCGCTGGATCAGGCTGGTTAGGACGAGAAAGAGAGAGAGAGAGAGAGAGAGAGAGAGAGAGAGAGAGAGAGAGAGAGAGAGAGAGAGAGAGAGCATCTCTGCGCAAACCAAGTTTACTTTAATCAAACTCCTAGCAAGAGTCATCCATCACTCCTAAGATGATCAGATGGTCTTCGTTGTTCCAACGGATGAAACTGTTATTGTTCAGGAAAATATTAAGTAACGTATTTGTTATATCGCAAAAAAGAAAAAAAAAAAAAAAAAAAAAAAAAAAATACGGAAGATAAACAGAGACAATGTGGATAACTACTTTATTAAGTAATGGAACAAAAACAAGACGTATTCTGCAAAGAATTGTGCATGGCGACACAGAAGTTATCTGCATCGTACGTAACCGGGACGGATCACGGTTTTGTAAATAAATACCTACCCACTCGCGCCACTAACGGCGAAAAATCTAACTGGAAATAACCGAATTCGCATTTTCTTTTAACACAGAAAATTATTCAACCATCTACTATGACTATGCATTTACGTACCTAGAAAATGGAGCTATCAAACCTGACATAGTGATATGCGACAAAAAGAAAGAAACAACCTCAGTAGAAGTTATGCCCCAATGTTAAGCAGTGCTGAGAGGGAAAAGATAACCAAAATACCAATTTCTTATGTACAACATGAAGAGAAACTGGAAACTTAGGAAGATCTTCATCATTCCAGTAATTATAGGAGCAACTTGACTCATGAAAAAGAATTTCAAAGACTAGCCGGCAAATATACCCGGTGAACCAAGTGCAGGAGAGATTTAATCAATAGCACTTAAAGAAAGATCTCTCGATCGAAATGTATGAAATTTTTATTTTTTTTACATGGTAGTCACAACTTATCAAGGCCCGGAAGCCACTCGCGGATAAGGGTTATTGCGTGTACAGTAATCAATAGGATAGTATTGCGGTAATCATTAGTATTGGAGATTTGATAGAGTGTCTTACTTAAGTGGGCGGTTCATCAGGAATTTGTTTATGTTGGACTTGAAGACATCCAAGTTGTAGTCAGGTGGGAAACAGGCAAACGAAACAGAGTTCCACAGGCATGCACTTCTAAGAAAAAAACTTTGTTCATGGAATCTACGTTTTGATTAAGGCACAGATAAAGAGTGGGGAAAATTATTGACAGTGGTTTCAGCTAGATGGGTGTTTTTTCGTGAAAGATTGGCGAGGGGGGACCAGAGATTTGAGCTCAGACGAGCACTTGTCATGGAAATAATGATAAAACAAAGACAGGCTTGCAACGTCTCTTCTGTGGGAGAAAAGTTGCAGGGAAGAGAAAAGGGCATCCCCCAATAAGCCACAAAGTCTATTTTGTACTCTGTCAAGGCAGGATAGGCTATTTTTAGCAGCTCCTGCCCAGATGTGGCAGCAGTACTCCATCCTTGGACGTACTTGGCTTTTATATAGATAGAGAATTGCATCAGCAGTGAGATATCTTCTGGAGCGGTAGAAGGATCCCACCATCCTCCTTGCGACCTTAGCAACAGACTTCATGTAAGTGTTCCATTTCAGATCAGGAGTAAAGGTCAATCCCAGAAGACTGTCAAAACATGGAGCCTCCCCAAGACGAGAGCCATTCATTTCAATTGATGCCAGATGGGGATCAGAGCGTTGATGATGTAAAGATAGGAGCTTGGTTTTCGTTGCATTAAAAGTAACCAACCACCTCTTCCCCCAATGTACCACACGCTCAAGATCAGAGGAGAGAGAATCAGAGAGAACTGTCATTTACGGCCTTAGATGTGTTGCCATAGATGGTCGCGTCATCAGCATAGATGTCAAGGAATGATTTAAGTATGTGTTTTGGGAGATCACTGATGTAGATCAGGAAGAGAGTTGGGCCTAGGATGGACCCCTGAAGGACTCCAGCATTAATACTCTGGGCCTCAGATTTCTGCCCATCAACCACTACTCTTATGAGCCTATCAGAGAGAAATGTTTTAATAACTGAGAAAACATTTCCAGTTATACCGTAGCTGGAAATCTTGTGAAGTAGGCCTTTGTGCCATACCTTATCAAAGGCCTTCAATATGTCAAAAGCAATTGCTCTAGAAAAGAAGCCTTTGTTGAGAGATTCACTAATCCTATGAGATATAACCATTAGCATGTCTGCTGTAGATTTAGCAGAACGGAAACCATATTGCATGTCTTTAAGAAGGTTATTTCTGCTAAGGTGGTTGACTACTTCTTTGTTTAATATGTATTCCAGCAACTTACTCATGACACACAGGAGACTTATTGGTCTGTACTGAGAGGGAGATGACTTATCACCTGAGTTCTTAAATACAGGACATACTGATGAAGTTTTCCAGGGTTTTGGGAAGCACTTCTTAAGGCAATGCTTAAACAGTTTTGTAAGTATGGGGGCAAATTCTGGTTGAAGCTTTTTCAACCCTATAATTGGAATGCCGTCAGGGCTAGTTGCTTTATTGAAATCAAGGTTCTTGATGAGCTTGGCGACATCACGCACAGATATTTGTATGTTGCATAGTGTATTGTCTGTTTTAGGAGGAAATACAGGGAGTTGATAGCCTTCGTCGTATAGAGTAGAATTAGCTGCAAAGTTCTTGGCAAAGAGTTTGGCTTTGTCTGATGCTGACGAGATGACCTCAGGTCCATTGATGATGGTTGGGATAGAACACACGCTTCTGTTCAGGATCCTGTTTGCTATTTGCCAAAACTGGTGAGAACCAAGCCGCTACTCAGCTACTTTGGATTTAACGGATTGAGCATATAACTCTCTTGCATTTTTTATTACTCTTTTACAGTGGTTGCTGACAGTCGTGAAAGCAGCCTTAGTCTCAGTACATCTATTACGTTGGTAGCTATGGAAAAAGTGATTTCTATGTGCGATGGCAGCAGCACATTCAGGGAGAGAACCATGGCTTGCTGTTAGGTTTTTGTTGGAATTTTTTGGATGGTATGAATCGGTCTATGCCTACAATTAACCATTCGGTCAGGTCCGACACTATAGAGGATACATCCTTTTTAAACATGGAATGCAGAGGTAGATCAGATATAAATGTACGGAAGCTATCCCAGTCAGCCATAGCGTATCGATTTACAGTACGGTGAAGAGGTACGTCTGAAGACTTATTAAATTTCATTTTTATCTTAACTATTCCAACCGAGTGGTCAGAAGATCCCAGAGGAGATAGAACAGAACATGAACATAGCTCAGGGGAAATTGTTAGAAAAAGGTCTTGAAGGCTTGCATACTGACCGGTAGTATCAGGCACACGTGTGGGTTTGTGAACAGTCTGAGTGAGGTCATAGGCAATGGAGTAATCATGACAGAACCTCCCCTCATCATCTGTTTTGTTTGAGTAGGTCAGCCATTCCACATTGTGGACATTGAAGTCACCACAAATGTGAATGTTAGCCGAAGGATGAGCAGACAGGATGTGGTTAATTTTCTCAGCTATACTCTTAAAGATAGTAACTCTGCTGTTGTGGGGGCGATAGAGGGCAAATATAAATGCAATGGTGTATGCAAGTCCAACCCAGAAGCACATATAAGGTAAATTAGGGTCTTCTCTGGAGATATCTCTACCACACGGAAAGCCATCTTTAATGTAGGCACATATTCCATGCCCATGGCGATCTTGGGAGTCAGATTTATATGTTAAGTTAGAGTATCCTTTAATTATGAACTCAGCTAGGCAAGTGGTCGGGAAAATAGTGAGTGAATGTCTGTTATCCAGTAGAATGCCCCATCCCCAGCTAGAACGAAATGATAAGAAAATTACAAAAAAAAAAATAATAAATAAATAAATAAATAAATAAATAAAGAGGAGGACATTTAGTCCGGAAAATGGAATGAACAATGCCTGAGGACGGTTTATGGCAAGACCATGGTGTAGCTCACAGGGAAGCTAAACTTGTGGGATATGTTTCACATATGGGAAGTTCTTAGAAAGAATGTGCTCTTCAGAGTAATTCCGCCTAATAATAGACATATGGAGGAAGAAAAGAACATTCTTTTCAGTTGTGGTATGAAAACGAGTTCTTGCTGTAAATGTCTTACAGGGGGGGGACAAAGCAGTTATTGGAGCTCAGTGGAACATCCAACATGGAAATAAAGATAGAATAGAAAAAGATTAGCAACGTCTCTTCTGTGAGAAAATGCTATGGAGAACAGAAAATCTTACTCCCACCCCCACTAGCTTGCAAAGTCGATTTGTTTTGAAAGAAAGAGTGTTCTGAACAGCACTTCCTCAGATGTGACAGCAGTCCACAATCTTAGCTCGTATCTGATTTTTATACAGGCAGATGATTCCATCGCCACATTGTTGCATTTCTGTGTTCGTTTTGCAAGTACGTCCACCAGATTTGCTCCAGTTATTTTTTTGCATTTGAACCCCCTCCCCCCAGCATAAATGCATCCAACCCACCTTACCAGCAACTAAATCACACCCCTTAAGTGTATGCAGGAAGATTTTATAATCTAATAGCTTTTTTTTTTTTTTTTTTCATCAAACCGCTTGCTGTCAGAATTCTTTCCCTGCCACCTGTTTCACCGACCATACCAACATGCAGAGGTTTAAATGTAATATGTGTACAAACATCTTACTGCATAATTCCCCACCCAGGTTATCTTCTATAAATCTGGCCCCTACCACAGTAGTCTCTTGCGGTCCAGTGGCAATATGCCGTATTTGGGGGTAAGAAAAAGTTAAATTTGAAAAAAAAAATATTCAAACAAGAAGGTGAGGGGGTATTGGATTATCGAAAGATTTTAGGCAACCAACTTTAAACCGATCATGGGATCAAGATGTCTACTGTTGGGAAGTGTTTAGAGAAGCTCAAAAAACTGGCCGACTCGTCTTTGTACGCATTTCTCGGCCACTGCTCGATAAAATTTGACATGTTTTCGCAAGCATTTCAGCCATTTCCAAGCCCCGACCTCTTCTTTTTTTTTTTTTTTTTTTTTTTTGCTCTTTTTCTTCTCGGCGTTTGATCTAATGACACTTTTTTGTATTGATTTACCCTGCAGAAGTAAAGCAAATTCGAGCCGTGCTAAATTCGATCGTAAACTAATTCCCGTGTCCGCTGTAGGCAAGTAGCTGACCTTTTTTTTTTTTTCTTCGGGCGAGGTAGCGGCGACAGTGGCTTGCAAATTGTTATGGGATGTTCAGAAAGTCTTGTCGATGTTACAGCATTTAATATCTTGCGCTGTACAATTAATAAAACCCGTGAAATAAAGGACGTAAGAGATGTCAACTCTTTTATTCTTGAACCATTTTTTTTTTTTTTAATTTAACATACGACCATCATATCATTTTGGTGCGGACAGTCGCAGGAAAAAAAAAAAAATCAGAGAAAAAAAAAAGTTTTAAAAAAAGTTAGAAATGTCACAGGGAAAAAACTCACAGAAGAAAGTCTCGATTTTGGCAAGTAAGAAATCATAGGAAACAGATTTTGGCAAGTTAAAAAAACAACAAAAAAACATAGACGTCACGTTTTTTGTTTGTTTTTTTTTACAAAGGAGTCACCACTTATCAAGGCCCGTAAGCCACTCGAGGATAAGGGTTAATGAGTGTACAGTGATCAAAGGGAACATGTAGTAATCGCTAGTAGTGGAAATTTGATAAATTGGATTACTTAAGGGAATGGTTCATCAAGAACTTGTTCACGTTGGACTTACGCCCGTATTGTAGTCAGTTGGAAAGCAGGAAAACGGGGCAGACTTCCACATGCAGTTCTAAGAGAGAAGATTTGTTCATAGAATCTACGTTTAGGTTTAGACACAGATAAAGAGTGGAGGAAATTAGTGATAGTGGTTTCAACTAGACGAGTGTTTTTCTTGACAGTCAGGACAGGGGGAAACCATAGATTGGAGCTCAGACGAGCACTTAACGATAAAGCAGAGACAGGCTCACAACGTCTCTTCTGTGGGAAAGAGATTGTAGGGAAGAGAAAAGGGCATCCCCTACTAAGCTACAAAGTCTATTTTGAACTCTGTCAAGGCAGGATAAGTTAAAACTGTAATAATTTTATGTTGTTTTAAAATCTGTTGCCAAGTTCGTAGAACATCAAACTGAAGATCTCAAGGTTCCGGTTTCAATTTCCGATCATGGCATCCGTTTTATTTGTTGGGAATTTAGTATTAATTCAATATTATCCATTTCAAAAAAAAAAAAAGTTGAGATATTTGTTTTAAAATGAATTGTGACTGACGGACAGACATATATATTCATTGGCTCAATGACGCTGGATTTAAGAAATCACAGTTGAAACATAAATGCACATACGCACATATGTTTCGAAAATTTGCAAGCCATTACCCCGCCGTGGAAGGAAGATAAATACTTCTTTCTTCTTACCGTAAAAATAATTGTCAGGTAAATATTTTTTTTAAAAATTAGTCAAACGTATTTATTTGAAATTGTACTGCTTTAGCCGACAAGACGATATAATTTGGTGTGGGAACAATTTATTTTTAAATTAGTAAAAACGGATTTAAAAAAAAAAAATTCTTTTTATATTAGCGGCATTAATCACGATTTTAATGTGTGTGAAAGATGATATGATATAAAGTCCCTTTGTGTATCAGTTGTAATTATTAGTTTACACAATGATCACGACCTTCCGCCCTTGTGTCACATTTCCTCGTGGTGAGAGAGGTAAATATCGAATCATTAGTTTATAGCCAAATTGTAGAACGAATTACTTCATTCGTGTTATTTGGATTCATCGGGCTACTGTTCTCATATTGAGTGTGATTTTCACAACGTTTCTGCCGATGTAACCTCTGAAACAGCTTGTGAGAGTCAAGGCCCTACAGAAAAATCATGACTAAGAACTGTGTATATGAAATCCCGTGTAAATGTGGAAAACTATACAAAGGTGAAACGTGTCGTCCGTTGAAAGTACGGTTAGAAGAATATCGAAAAGCAGTAGTACATGGAGAGATTGAAAAATTAAATATAGCTGACCATATCTGGAAGGAAAAGGGAAACCATCTACCATTATGGGACGAAGTAAAACTAGGGAATAAACAATTACAAAGGAGACCTGGTATAGAATTTAATACGATATGCGAACCATTATTTATAAACACATACACAAGTAATAAGTATAAACATTAATACGTATAGATAGATATACGTTAATATATACTGATAATTAGTAATAAATAGTGATATTAAAAAATAAAGATAAAATAGGTTTAAGGTTCCTAAAACTCGTACTAGAATTGTCCGCAAGGACCCGTGGCACAGTGATTAGAATACTTGGAAAAATCAGTTGTAAAAAGTGATATTCTCCTGAAGGTTGAAGGTTCAATCCTCAGTGTAGGCGACCGAAAAATACAATTGCAAATTAAATAAAGGGTTCCGCTTGAAATTCCGTCCAAGTTCCCAAAGTTCGGCAGAAACATTCCCGGCTTTGACAACATTCACCTGAAGAAGGTCGCAGGTTACATCGACCGAAACGTTTTGAAAATCACACTCAAAATGATCATTTGAATCCGAATAATACAAATAACCAACGAATTATTTCAGGAGTAAAAAGAAAAAGTGTGAAAATCAAGTAAAATGATGAAGTTTTCTGAAATTATTAAAATCGAAATTAATTTGTTGAATTAAATTATATTTGTACTAACTAGGAGTTCTCACATAGATCATCATCACCATCAGAAAACACGCACTGACAACATCCAATGGTGTTCCCTGGAGTCTGGGTGACAACTAGTCTCCCCAGATTTTCAGTAATCTCCACCTCTTTTGATAACTTTGACAAATGAATTTGCATCATCACAGCAGCCGTTTACCATTAATTTCTAGCTGTTAATGACTGTTGATGTTCACTGGAACTTGGGTGGCAATTAGCCTCCCCAAGGTCCTAGTTCTGTTCACACTTATCCAGTGAAGGTCTGGTTAGTGCTTTCTCTCGGTTTTTCCATCCTCCTCGACCTTTCTCGGTCATTTAGTGTAGTGCCAATTGATGCCGACACTGCACTTTTCTTTGGGGAGTGGATAGTTAATTTACAATTTTGCAGTTTCAATTTTCTTGGTTCCATGTAGTATTCATCTATGTTTTTGTTTTACTACTGATTTAATTTCTATATTGCAGGTTAGCATTTGTAACGCATGTGGATGTTAGACTCTGCACTGGAGAATTTTCTTAAGATTTCAGTCGTTTTCATTATTGTTATCCATTATATTTTCTCGGCTTCCCCCCCCCCCGATTTCAATTTCTCTCATATCTTTTTCGAAGTTTTTCAGGACTGTTCCTATTGCTACGATTATTCATATCTTGAATTTCTTCATGTTCTATATCACCTCTCTAGCCAGTTCTGTGTATATTGCTACTTGATGTTCACCCTTTAGTCTGCTGTGGTTTGGTTTGCTGGGATGAGAATCGGGTTTGTTTTACTGTACACATAGATTCGAAAAAGTTGTCAAAAAACAAATATATAACAAATAAATGTTATCAAAGGCAAGATAAGTTACTTTTCTACCCCACTGAATATGTTTTAGTGTTTATATTTAATGTAACATGTTTATTCAGCTCGAAAAACATACAGTGTTTACCGATGTATTGGAAAATTTAAAATGGCAGCCGACTCTCTCGTTGAGGCGGTAAGTTTGGGAAAATGAGTTATAAATAAAAAAAACAAACAAAATACTGTTAGAAACTTGCTCATTATATGTTACCGTGACATAGGCTGACATATATTTGGCGTATTTTTAACAGTATTTGGACTGGTTTTTTATTTATAACTCATTTTCACAAACTTATAGTCTCCGAGAGAGAGTCGGCCGCCATTTTGAATTTTCCAATACATCGGTAAACACTGTATGCTTTTCGAGTTGAATAAACATGTTACATTAAATATAAACACTAAAAACATATCCAGTGGGGTAGAAAAATAACTTACTTGCCTTTGATAACATTTATTTTTTCTATATTTGTTTTGTGACAACTTTTTCGAATCTATGTGTACAGTAAAACAAACCCTGGGAATCTATAATCTAGCGGGATTTTTTCTTTCTTATTAACTATAATGACATCTGGTCTCCTTACTTGGATGTGTTTATTCATTTTTTACTTCTATATTCCATAGGATTTTATGATTTCTGCTACCAGTTTGGGTTTATATCATTTGTCTGCGTATTATTATTATCATTATTATTATTATTATTATTATTATTATTATTATTATTATTATTATCATCAAAATAAAAACTAACTGTACCTACCTAGCGTTGCCCATTTTTAAATGCATTTAGGTTAAAAAATAAAATTTATAAAAAGATAAGAAATAAAGTAAACTAATAAAACTAATATGTAAGTTACGTAGGGGCGATAACCAAACACATACATAGAAACACGCAAATTGTCACGAAGTGTTAATAATATAGAGAACAGTTAGAGAAAATAAAAATTAAAAAAATGTGCATTAATGAATTAAATTATCTAAGGGAGATAAGTTACATTTATAACTGAAAAGAATTATCTCCCTTACACTATTTAATGAATTTGGATTTCCTTATAAATAGAGCTTAAAACATTACTTAAACAAAATAATTATAACTTTTGTGTGAAGTCATATGTAATTTTAGTTATTTAAAATTAAATTCAATCCTTCTTTCCTTTTATGTTTTTACAAGTGAGTCACCACTTATCAAGGTCCGAAGACTACTCAAGGATAGGGGTTAATGAGTGTACAGTGGCCACTGAGACAACAGTATGGTGATCGTTAATGGTGAAAACTTGAAGATGAGGGGAAGATGACTGTTGTAGTCAGTTGGAAAGCAGGTCAGCAGAACAGAGTTCCACAGGTGGGCAGTTCTAGGAAAGAAGCTTTGTTCATGGTATTTGTATTTAGATTTAGGCACGGATAGAGAGTCAGGGAAATTGTTGATTATGGTTGTAGCTAGATGAATGCTTTTTGTAAAAATTCGGCAAAGGGGACGAAAGATTGGAGCCCAGACGAGCACTTGCCATGAGGATAACGATAAAGAAGAAACAGGTCTGCAACATCTGTTATGTGGGAAAGAGGTTGTGGGGAGAAGAAAAAGAAATCACCTGTTAGGATTTGAAGCCGGTTACAAAGGCAGGATATGGTGTTCTGAGCAGCTCCTGCACGGATGTGGCAACAGCACTCAATTATAGGATGTATTTTGCTTTAATACAGTTAGAGTATCATGTCAGAAGTGAGATACTCTCTTGAGCGGTAGAATGACACAACCATTTTTCCAGCAGCATTGGCAACAGATTTGATGTAAGTCTTTCATTTCAGGTCAGGAGTGAAGGTCAGATCCAGAAGCTTGTTGAAGCAGGGAGCTTCTTTGAGATGAAAGCCATTCATATCAATTGAGTCCAAGTGTAGATCAGAGCTTTGATGGTGAAAAGATAGAAGTTTGATTTTGGATGTGTTAAAATTAACCTGCCACCTTTTGTCCACTTATATCATGTACTCAAGGTCAGAGATTCAGAGAGAGCTTGGTCGTTGTTGGCTTTGAAGTGTTGCCATAAATAATAGTGTTAACTGTGTATATGTTGACGAATGAACTTTGGCTGTGATTTGGAGATCATTGATGAAAATAAGGAAGAGAGCTGGGTGCCAGAATAGATTCTTGAGGCATGCCAGTATCGATATTTTAAGGTTTGGACTTCTACTCATCGGCAACTACTTGTATAAACCTATTGGAAAGAAAAAATCTGATGGCTGAGAAGACATGTCCAGAGCTAGAAATCTTGTGAAGTAACCTTTATGCCAAAACCTATCAAATGCCTTTGATATGTCAAAAGCTATTGCTCTGCAGAGGAAACCCTCGTTGATAGATTCACTGATACTATATATTATTGCAGTTAGTAGATCTTGCAGGACAGAAACCATATTGCTTGTCACTGAAGAATCGTTTATTTAATCATAAACGTTTCTAGCATAAACAAATATTGCTTTGTGTACAAGTTTTCATGTGAGTTATAGTAGTAGTATCATACGGGTTAGTCCTCTATACTGCTATTTTTAAGGCAGTTTGAGAGATTGTCTTCAGATAGATGGGCTGTTGTAGAGCGTTCTTCCAGTCAGGTGACTGGACAGTGTAGGATTAGGTGGTCTGTATCCTGGGGGACTTCCTTGCACTTTGAGCTATTGAGGAATCTATTTGTCTTCAACTGTGTTTGTTTATTGCAGTCATTTGCACGTCATTATCAGCAATCACTAATTGATAAAAACAGGCGGTGTTCCCTGGGATTCGAATGAAAACAAGTCTCTTCATATGACCAGTATTCTCAGCTTCTTTGAATGGTAATTGAAAAATTAATTCATGATCTTGCAACGGTTGTCGGCTTTCTCTGAAATTTAAGTAACAATAGGTCCCATTACAATTGCAGTACTCTGTGTATCTAGGTGGTGCATACGTAGTCAAGGAAGGTTTGGCCGCGAACACACAAAGGAATGGTGGTTGCACATGTTATCTTCATGTCAAATATTTGCAGTTCTGCACCTGACACAGATTTGCTTTTCCCATGCTGAGGCGAAGACGACCAGAGGACAACGGATCCTGATGTTATCCCTTCTGGATTTTCATTAGAACCAAGTAGCTCTGACACTAGTTTGTTGTTAACGTCCCTACCATGATGAAGAATGGTTGGACTTTAAGAGTATCATGACGTGCTTAACAAACACTCATTTCCAGAGTCTCTAATGTGAAACCAATCCAATCCCTAACTCAGGAAATAACCTATATTTCTGGTTACAAGCCGCCCTTACACTAGTGGGTTCAACTCATTTACCTATGCACAGGTGCGAGGTCCTTCTGTGGTTCACCCTGGAAAAATTTGGGTATCATACGCTCAAGCGTGGTTAGAGTGACAACAGAGACTAACAGCACGTCCATTTTTTTTTTTTTTTTTTTTTTTTTTTTTTTAGTTATTGATTTTAGTAGTAAAGTGAACCTTAGTCTAAAAACGTTCGGAATACTTTTTTATATTTAAGTATATTTAAGAAAAATGAACATTTTATCACATTCTTCCAAATTAAGGCATCATTTTGTTGCCTTTTGAACAAACCTTGAAGATTTCTCAGACATTTAAAACAAGAACCAACAACAACAACAAAAAATAAAGCCGAGTGAAAAACACAAATATATAACAAATAAATGTTACCAAAGGCAATATAAGCTACTCTTCTACCTAACTAAGGTTTGTTTTACTTGTTTTAAAGCGTTTTCTATTTTTATTTATTTTCACCACTTATCATGGCCTGAAGACCACCCAAGGATAATGGATAAAGAGTGGACAGTGGTCACCAGTACAACAGCATAGTAAGCATTAGGGCTGAAAATTGGGTTAGGGTTCGATTATTTAAAGGGGCAGCTCAACAAGATCTTGTTTATATTGGACTTGAAGATGACCATGTTGTAGTAAGTCGGAAAGCAGTCAGTGGAACAGAGTTCCACAGACGGGCAGCTCTATGAAAGGAGCTTTGTTCATGGAATCTGTGCTTAAAGTTAAGCACAAATAGAAGTGGGGGAAATTGTTAATAGTGGCTATCGCTAATCAAATGTTGTTTTTGAAAGTTTGGCAAGGGGGGAAGCAACTATGGATTGAAGCTTAGACGAGCACTTGCCATGAAAATAACAATAGAACAGAGACAGACTCGCAATATCTCTTCCATGGGAAAGTAACTGCAGGGAAAAGAAGAGGGCATCACCTACTAGGTTTCAAAGCTAGTTTTTAATACTGTTAATGCAGAGAAAACCGAGTAGCTCCTGCCCCGATGTTGCAATAGTACTCCATCCGAGGACGTACTTGGTTCTGTGTAACTCTCTCTCTTCCCTTATTTTGACTTTTAGTCCTCACATTCCATGAGCGATGTTTCTGACAAAGAGGTAAGAATTGCTGTTTTCTGGGTCAGAACCTATTTGATCTAACACTTATCGTTGGTAAGTTGTTGACTTTAAAGTAATAGTTTTTAGCTCCTTACATCAAGTGGCTTCGTGCTTTATCTGGAGCCATTTTCAGAAATAAAAACGGAAATGGCTGAAGCAGTTTACAAATTGAAAGTTGCAACAAAAAAAAAGAAAGTAAAATGTTAGACAACACTAAAGCATGCAAATGCAACATCAGTTTAAGTTTTAAAATATATATTAGCCTCAATCCCTCTTTAAAAAAACAAAATTGAACAAAGCTTATAAAAACAAAAAGAAATAAAAGTTGAATCGCTTAAGTAGAACATTATTAAACCCTTTGGTTCTTACTTAGAATTCAACCTAATTCTTTTATAAATACAGAAAATACAAAAACTCTATATGTATCTGTCACGTAAAAAAAATACATTCTAAAAATATTGTTCAAGTAGTTTTATTTTTTACTGAGAAAATTAAATTTAATGAATAAGCAAAAAGAGACTGTCTTGCGTTGCCATCTTAAAAAAAAATACGAGCAGCTAAGTTCACAATAATTCGAACTTGTAAGATCAACCTGTGTTGGATTGATTAATAACCTTTGTTAAGTTAATTATGAAGTAAATAAAGAAAACATACCTTTCTTCCTTAATTGACTTCATACTGGAAGTTATATCGAAGACGAGAAAGCAAACAAATTAATTAACAGCATAATCTTTGCCTTTTCTTTTTTTTTTTTTTTTCTTATTTAAATGCCGATAATTTATTTCATTTTTTAATATCATGCGATTGCCCTCTTGATCATTATTTGTAAAAATTTTTTCCAATTCTTATTACGGACTTTTGTATAACCAACATTGGCTGAAGAGGTCTCTAGTTGCTTGTAGACCGAAACATGCTCATCACTGTGTAGTGACATATAAAACAGGTAAAAAGTGTATCTTTCCCTACTTCGGTGTTGAGCACCTTTGTATAAACCGCGTCAAATATTCATTGGTTGTTTCATCTCATGAAAATATTAACCTGTAGTAAATTGCAATTTGCAATTGTAAACATTCAGGTCGATATGGGTCCCCGCCCCCGACTATAAAAGGTTAGTGCCAGTAACCGAAATTGTTTCGCCAACCTTTGTTTTGTTTTAAACTCAGGTTCAGATTTATAGCATGTTTGTGGTTCTTCGAGTGGTCAATTGAAAAGAAAGAACGAATATATATATATATATATATATATATATATATATATATATATATATATATATATGAGAAGAAAGGAAAAAAGAAAGAAAGCCGTTCATCCCACCCACCCCCTACTATTAACCCCGCACTACCCCTTCTCTAAGTCAGCTTTAGCGTTTTTAGTGACTGATGGAGTGAATTCGGTAACGCGAAAGAAAGGTGAGGGGGAAGAGGGTTTTTAAAAATGCGATGTTCTTATTACTGCTAATAGTATTACTATTTCGCGTTGTTCCATTGAAAAAACTGGACAGTTCCAGACCGGGTAAGGAGCCCAACACTAATGGCTCTGCATCTGCTACGTAACACTTCATGTAAGTATATATATATATATATATCTATATAAATACTGCTTCATAAAGTAAAAGTGCACATTTAATATATATATGTGTGTGTATGTATTTTAGTATTATTATTACAATGAATATTTACAATTTTTTTTTTTTTTTTAAACCTAGTAAGTGTTGATGTTTAACACATATCCGCCTCACGCAAGTAGGATTTAACCCAATGACGGTCAGGGTCAGTTTTTAAAAATTCCTCCCTATCCTTGTCATTTTCTCCGGGGGGGGGGGCGCAAGGCTGGTGAAAATCTAGTTACACAAATCTACATTGGATCTTAATGTTTTAGTTTTGAAAAAAATCTTTTTTTTTTTTTTTTTCCTCTATAAGAGGGCGGAGGGGGTCATATTTACGGAATACCATGTGGTACCACATTTTCATATAACTTTAACTTGTTCAATTTTAAGAGCGAACTTCGGTTGCTGATATGATTTTTTTTTATTATTTGTGTATACAGAATCAGACCGTCTTCAATTTTGATCCCCTTCCCAGTGCTCCGTCCGACAATTTTTTTTTTTTTTTTTATAACTTTATAACAAATCCAGCAATTGTGAAAATATTACAACTAGTGGATCAATGTTCATATTTTTAATATGCAGAATATGGACAGTGCTTTTGCTTTGTGTGTGTGTGTTTTTTTTTGTTTTGTTTTTTTTAGATAGCATTTTTCTAGTTAAATTACACTTATGGCCTTTTGGTCAAGATCAAAGTGTAGTATCTGTTCCGGCAGATACTGCAAGCAAAGACCATATGTGGGGGCAACTCCACATATAAGACCTTGGTCAATGTAGGGGCAACCCTTCATACCAATTGTCACTATCCAGCTCCCCTACTCCCCGGGGAGTTGGTCCCCATTTCCCCTTCACTCCTCACTTTAAAAATCGGCCTTGTGCCTAATTTGCTCGGTGGGGGAGCAAATAAATACCATCTGTTCCGGCAGATACTGCAAGCTATGACTAGCTAGGACTAGCTATGACTAGCAAAGACCAGATGTGGGGGCAACCCCACATGCCTGACCTTTAACCAGCTCCCATTTCCCACCTCTCGGGAGCTGGTCCCCTTTTTCCCTTCCCCCTCACATTAAAAATTGGCCTTGTGCCTAATTTGCTCGGTGGGGGAGCAAATAAATACCATCTGTTCTTCAGATGCTGCACTTCTATTTCTTGTTCTCTTTCGGTGGAGGAGAAATCCTTCACGACTGAGACAATTTTTATTTTTGTACCTTTTCTCCACGTTAAAAAACGACCCTGGTGTCTAACTCTGTCCCGTGGGGAGGCATAGTAAATAGGTACACTTATGGTCGTTTATTAAATTGTCAGGTGGAAATGCAATGCAGAAGAAAACAAAACCGCAAAAAAAAAAAAAAAATTCTTCATGCTAAGAATAGGTTTCTAAATATTATTTCCGCACGATCCGTATTCTGCATAACTATTCAAGGCGAAAAATAAAACTTCTCGATCTTGACAATCAACACTCGAAACAATAACTGATTTGAAGTCTTACTTTTGAGTTCTTTGCTATAACTATAACCGAACAACACTAAGAACACTAATGGAGGTCTCTGGTCTACAAACACAAATAGTGCCGGTGTTTAAAACAGGTGGCGAACATGAAGCTGTCATCTTTCGAGTCTTGATAATTGCTCAAAACTCGAAAATAAAATAATACTGATAGAAATCGACCCATTATTGGGTCAATATTCATATCGCAACATTAATGGGGGGGGGGATTTCTATCGTTTTTATTTAACTATTATCGAGACTTGTGTCCGCCATTTTGTCTTAAGCATTTGGCACTATTTTTTGAACTTAAACGCTCTAAAATGAAGTAAAACACCCAAAACTTATCCAGGTAAGTAGGACTTCTTGCCTTTGGTAACCTTTGTTTCATTTTTCTCTCTTTTTTTGGTTTGTCTATACTAAACCTCCTCCCCTATAAGCTATTTGGGTGCTAATGCACTTACTGTTCCGCGCTATTTTTTTTTTTTTTAATCATATTTCCAAGTTTAATTAAAGTTTTTTTTTTATTATTATTCAATTGTAAGGTTAAAGTATAGAATAGGTACAAAACACCCTCTCCTCCCCATGTTAAGAATGGCTTTTTAAATAATAACGTTATTTCAGCACGGATCAATAAGTGCACTAGTACCGCTATTTGTAAATATTGAGCTACGAGAGGATGTCAATTATAGACGCAAGGTCGGATTTTAATCGGAGGAGAAACTCTGACCCTCCTCCCCCAAAGAAAAGGGCCAACCTTGTTGGCCTGGGATAAAAAAAAAAAAAATCGCCATAATCTAGTAGGATTTCTTTCACTGATTGAGAATAGAAATGAAGTATATCAGAACAGATACTACACTCTGGGGTCTGTTCCAAATAATGAATAGAATTCCTAAAATAAGTGTAGATGTGAAAACGACCAAAAAGGGGCGGTGCAGACATGAACACGATGTCAAATTGAAAGATGAATGTAGGACGCAATAAATACACTATCGAAAAATTGACTCAAATCCACGGTCTACTAATTTTTGTCAATGTGCATTATATTTCTTTATTTAAAAATCAACGTGAATGGAGAACCTTTCTCTTAAGTTTAAATATTACAATTAACTTATATTAATTGTACAGTGCACATGTAGGTGTATCAGAATTTTGGGAATTTTTGACACTCCTAACACGAATCTGCGAATAAAATACAAAAAAACTTATATCTCTTTTAAAAGTTGGTTGTTTATTTTCTTTATGGAATATACTTCCAAAATAAACTATTAAAGTTGTATAAAAAGTAATAGAAATATTTTTTTATTTAAAAAAAAACAGTGGTTACAAATTGCCGGCCAGCGTCCATGCAGCCATTTTTTTTTTTATCATGAAATCAATTGAATTTTACGAGTTAAATATTTTTCAATTTTTAAACTTTACAAATCTATCAAAGTTTTTCTATTGATTCAATTTTTACAATATTTTCAGGGTCAACGGGAAATTTTATGCTCTTTCCAATAAACTGAAAATAATATTTTAGACAAACTTCTTTTTTAAAATTCACTCCCCCATTTTGAAATGTCTATTAAAAAGTAAATAATTAATTTACTCAGTTTTATATATCACAAATTGAAGATAAAAGATCAATAAATATTTAAAACAAAGTGTTTTTTTTAGAAATTTACCTGTAAAGTTCGAAGTTTAAAACCTTTTTTAAACCACGTTGTTTTTTTGTTTTGTTTTTTTAATGAAACCTTATCTTATATTTTACAGAAAGTTTCGTTTTATTACGAAAATTATTTCTATTTCATTCAATGATTTTTTTATATTAAAATAAAAATCACTCCATAAAGTGGAAATTAAATATATTAACTCAAAAACTCGTATTTTATGAGAAAATAAAAAAATATATTTTTCTTGAACTGTTTTTGTTTGCTTGTTTTTTTTTTGTTTGTTTGGTTTTTTTTTTTTTTGTTTGTTTGTTTTTTTTTTTTTTTGTTAAGGCAAAAAACATAAATAAAATGTGACTAGTTTTCAGGTATGCAGGCACACCTTTCTTTATGCGCAAAGGTAGACGGCTAACGCGAACATGTTTTTATTTCCTTCTGTCCACCCATAATTCAAAACGATAAAAAAAAATATTTTCGGTTTTAAATAAAAACGTAAAATGTTTGCATGGTGGCGGGTTTTTCAAATAAGCGTTTAAAAAATTCTTTTATTAAAAAAAATAAATGGATTTTAAAATATAAATATCGATAAATTCTTAACAATGAAGAATGCAACAACACATTAATTAGTAATTTTTAAAGGGGTTATTGAATTTTGTCGCTTGCTTGAAAAGACGTGTTTTTACGTTTCTTTTTAGATGAGGATTGATTATTCGTATTTCAATTCTTCGGACTACTGTCCTCATTTTAAGTGTTATTTTCACAACGTTTCGGTTCATATAACCGCCGATCTTCAACTTTGTCGAACTCTGGAATCTGCACAAAATTTCGAACAGAATCCTTTATTTATTCTATGTTCTCGTTTTGTCACTCATGACTTGATAGAATTCCTAAGTAATTCGCAATTGCATATTGAGGATTGAATAACCCCCCCCCCACCCTCAAGAGTAACTTTACAACTGAATTTTACAAAGTACTTTATCCACTATGCCACAGGTACTTGCGGATAATTCTAGTATGAATTTTAATAGCCTTAAATCTGTTTTGGTACTAGTGCAGAGAGTGATCCGGACGTTAATACTTAATTTAAAAAGCCATTTTTAACATAGGGAGGGTGTTTTGTACCTATTCTATACTTTAACCTTACAATTGAATAATAATAATAATAAAAAAAAAACTTTAAACTTGGAAATACGATTTAAAAAAAAAATAGCGCGGATCAGTAAGTGCACTAGCACCTGTTTTTCTAGGGTACTTGTGCAGTTTAATCAAGACATTAAAAAATGAAAATATCGAAAAAAGTTTAAATTGTACGTATCGTTATAGAATGAAGTTCTCCGAAAAAAAAAATGTCACTTAATTTTATCAAGTAGTTTTTTTTTTTTTTTTACAGCGAAAAAACCATTTATGATACCGAGCAAAAGGTTCCATTTTTAAGAAGAAAAGCTAATATTAAAGATGGGAGAGGGAGTATCGACGCTTTATCTGGAGTTATCTCCCCGTGGCGTTTCTAAACTCCAAACAAAAATTAAGAAAAAATTCAATATGTCTGCCTTTTTGTCGGTTTTTTTTTCCGCTGTAAAAAAGAATATATATATATATATATATATAAAACTACTCAATCAAATTAAGTGAATCCCCCCCCCCCGGAGATCTTCAGTTCAGAACGGATACATACAATATAACCTGTTTTCGATATTTTCACCTTTTAATGGCTTGATTAAACTGTACAAGTACCTTTCTAGATGTACAATCTTAATACTTATCACTATAAAACTGAGATTCCCGAGATCGACAAGGTACAACCGAAAGTCGGAGGTTACGTCGACCGAATCGTTATGAACATACTTCATGAGAACGGTAGCCCGAAGAATCTAAATATTACGAATGTGTCTTTTTTTTTTCTTTCTTTCTTTCTTTTCTATTTCAGATACAAGTCAGCAGGTATTGAAAGATAAACATATTCCCGCTACCTCATCCCGACCCGGCATTCAAGCTTACGATAACCCTATAATTTAGAGCGGCCTTTTTATTTATTTTTCTTTTTTTTAGTCTCCATCGTATTCTACACTCCTTGAAAATGTCGAAACAATATTTAAACGCTGGTCTTTATAATTATTTCCTCCTCCACCTTCACTAACTTTTTTTTTTATCTATTGGAGCTAAAAAGAAAGACTAAAATGCTTATTTCATTTATTTTACAGCGTCTTTACCGGTGGCGAATTCCACTCTTTACCTGGGAGAGCTACCCCCTTACAAGCATGGTAAATGATAAACTTTTTTTCTTTCTTTTCGTCTTCATAAAAAAAAAATCTACAATAAAAAATTTAAAAAAATGTAATGTGTAGAGTCAGCGGCCTAGAAAGAAAATGGCCGCCGAGTTGGAGTTTTTACATTAAACTGAAAGAAACCTACATATATAAATTTATAAAGATAATTGTTCGTAAAGAAGATTTCGTATTGAACGACAAAATCCATCTTGTGAACATTCTGCAACCATCAATTAACTGCAAATAAAGCTTCATGCGAATGGTAAATTACAAATTTCACATCTTCAAGAATGGACAATTAACCGACGCTTGGCAGTCCATTGCATCATTTCGAAAATGTCAGTCAGCTTCATAAGATTGGAATATTGTTTCTTCAATTCGTATAAAATCATTGCTATAGACATCATTTACAAGATTTGTTGAACGCATTTTAAGAATTCAGCAAATATCTTTTTCTAGACCATTGTATCTACACATTACAATAAAAATGATATTCATGCGGAACATTCCGCCAAATGTTTAAGAGATTCAGGACTGACTGAAATAGACAGCCAATTTTTTATGGAAATCACTCGAGACAAGGCATGAAACCACTTGATGCAAAGATCTAACAAGAACGAAAGATGATAATTGCAAAGACAGATGTCTATGTACCTTAGTTCTAAAAAGACAGTCTGTAGGTAGAACTAAAACAATTAGCAGAATTTTTCCTTTGAGAAGAGGTTAGTTCATTGCTAATCGCATGAGCACCGTAGGCACTTTTCTTTTTATTTATCAATCCTATTGCGCTGGCCTTTCAGAACTACACTTGACCTTGTGTCTAACCTGCTGAAGAGACTGACTTTTCTTAGGAACTCTAACGCATAGTATACGATAACTATGGTATACTATGCATGGAGCCAAATCCACAGCATTCCTGTAGTTTTTTGCCGTTTCAATCAAATTTCTCGGTTGTCTGTTTTCAGTTCATTTTTTTTTTCTCCTTTTACCATTAGTGGTCCATTGGAGCACTTAGTTGGTAATTCTCTCTGGGGCAAATCTTAAGCTATGTTCAAACCATCCTACACGTCATTTGCAGATTATTGATGTTACTACCTAATTGTTGGTAATTCGATCGCTCTATTTGATTATTGGAATCAAATGCATCTATTTTCTTCTCTTAGTTGGTTTTGAGAGGCCGAGTTTCACTTCCACATAGCAGTCTTCTGAAGGTTGAATGTTCAATCCACAGTGCGGGCGATACTCTGAATACAATTGCGAATTACTCGGGACTTCTACCTGGTCGTGACTGAAAGACGGAGAGCACGTCCCCCGCCCCCGTGGATAAAATAAAAAGGTTTCGGTTTTTTTTTTTTTTTTTTTTCATTTTTCTTAAACTTTTTCTTCTAGGGGATGGGACATCCAACCAGATGTCTGACATTTACCCCTATTTTAGTGAGTCCAACCAAGAGATCTTTTCAGGATTCTAGCCGTCCCTTTCAGTGCAATCGTTTGTATTTCACTTGCACTTGGTTCACCGGAACAACATGCACCAGAAAGTCAGTTAAGATGAAACGTTGTAAAAACAACACTCAATGAGAACAATAGTCCGAATAATCTAACTAATACGAATTATTAAAGTAAGACGTATAACACACTAGCAGGGAGACTCGACATTTCCCAGGATTGAATGATGATCGACGAATGTTTCACGCACCCATAATTTTTTATTATCGAAATCGCCTATTTTTCAATCAAATCGATTGATTTCCTGCTCTAATTGGGGATCCATCGCTGTGAACTGGGAGGAAGATCACATACCTCTCGCAGAGACTTCGTCCGCAATACATTGTAGTCTACATCTACATTGTGCTGTAGAGTACCTGCTATTGATTTTACATATATATATATATATATATATATATATATATATATAATGGCTTAAAGTTAAAATGTAAAAGTCGAGTATCAAAGTTTAAATTGCAAAAGTCAAGTATCATGGTTCAATTGTGATCTAAAGAGAAACCTTAATTTTGAACGCGCCTCTGTCATATCAAAGAACCTACTTTCGATTTTATATGCCGGGCCTTTTGGCTTGTGTGGTAATAAAACTCAAATACACTTGTGATGTTAGGCTGTGTAAGGTGTTAACTTTGGTCAGAATCGCCTGTTTTTTCTTTCATCGGATTATTTTGATTATCGATACTTATCGAAGACATTCCGATACAAAACCTAAGAACACTGCCAAGCTCGTAAAGTACCTTGGTGTGAATTTTCATAAAAATCAGCCCAGCCGTTTTGGAATCGATAGGGAACTCCCCCCTCTTTCCCCTCCCAGTGCCAGATGGATGACCATTTGGGAATACTAGGAGCTGCATGTGCGACATCTCCCTGCAACAGCTTTAAAAACCTAATATCTTCATATCCCCTGACGGCATATACAACGACTGGGGACCGCTTGTGAATTTTATACTTTCATAAAACTTCCTCCTTCAGAGGAAGCCGGTTCAACCCGCTTAGGATGAGTGCCATCTTGATACGGTCGGTATGCACATATGTTGTCCAACAATAATAAATAATTAAAAAAAAAAACTGTGCTTGTTTTTATAGTGCGTGCTGGGTTTTGTGACTGGATATTTCTTGACATGATATCTGCTGAAAGAAACTTCTAATTTGAGGCTTTGTCCAATCAAGACTCTGTATGTAATAACATTCACTGCTACTGCTTCGAACAACTTCAAGAAGTGGAGCATCTGTCAGTCAGCAAAATATTGCATTAACATTAATTAATGTCACGAATTAATTTTAGACTTTATTCAAACTGTCCTCTTTACATTTAATTAATTGTATATTTAAAGAAAAAGAACTATAAGCGCCAGGTGAAAATTATAGCTAACTGAAGCGTTGCGTGGTCAGTCATCCGTCAAAGATCTAATAAAAGCGTTATTATAATTATCATTTTATTAGGATAGCGTGTCTCGGCGAAACTTACAACTTAAAAAAAATATACCGACCAGATCAGTTAAAATCATTTTTTTTTTTTTTTAATTCTAAAAACTTATTACGAGAAGAAATGTACGATTTTTCTGAAGATTTCAGAGAGGGAGAAACGTCACGAAAACAATAGATACTGATGTGTTTGAATAATCTCAAGTTTATGGCGTTGGAAAATTTAGTTCACGTGATTTTTTTTTTTTTTTTTTTTTTTTTTTTTTTTTTTTTTTGAGATTACATAAAAAACAAAAAAAAAACAAAAAAAAAAAAACTTAACCTCGTCTGAAATAACCGGGCGTTATCAAATTCAAATTTTCAGGAGTAAACTCGTATTTGCTATGTGTTATTGGTTTTTCTATTAAAACAACTAATTTTTTGCGCTATCCAGAAACTATCAGTTTTATCAAAACGTTTGTTGGTTCAATATATTCTCATTCTGTGGAATTTCTAGTTAATAACTTAAGACTGTAAAAGACAGTCCGAGAATAATGACAGTTCAAAGTGTCTGACAAACGTTTCTGTATAAGACTCTCTCTCTCTCTCTCTTGTAAAGAGAAATTGAGCAGACATGTTGATTTTGGTTGGTGCCGTAAGCGTTTGCATGTCTATAAATGAAAACTATATAGTGATATATGTATTAGTCTTTTAAATTTTTATTTTACTTCAGTTAGTTTTAAGAGATCAAGAGGTTTTAGCTAACACTTGGTTTCATTACGATTTGAATTTATATCCAAGGGCTCTTTTAAGAATAGATGTTGTTTCCTTAATGGTTGCTAATCTATATTTCGCTGCAGTTTGGTCTTTCAAGGATCCTTTATAAGTATTAGGATTTTTTTCCTAATTGCTCCTATCACAATAGTTCTTTCTTTCTTTATTTTTATTTTTCTTCAGAGACCATATCGTCTTTAAATGATTCTTGAGGTCCTGATATTTTATCTTTGTCCTTTGGCTCTATTAAGGCCATAGTCCTTTGTAAATGTAACCTCAATAGTGAACGCAATTCTTTCGGGTTTGTTCATGCCTCCGTTTCTTTTCCGTTCTTTCTTAATTTAACGTTACGTCTAACACCGGGAAACGCAGAGTACATCTGCTAGTTTGTAAGAAACGAATTGGCAAATGATTAAAGGAGAACGAGACCCTTCTATTAACAAGTATATTTAGTTGGGTGTATATTGCCGAAAGTTAAACAGTGTAAAAGAATAGCAAAAAAAAAAAAAAGTCTTCTGCCGAAAATCGTTTCTAGAGCATTATGTCTTCAAATGAAGATTGACTCGCCCGAATGTCCAGTTGACAAGGGCAAGATAAAGGACATCTTTCTTCGTGGGTGCCTGAAAGCTTTCTGCCTGCTCTCCAATTTCTCGAGGATTTTGATGTAGCGTTCCAAAGTCCAGTTGCAATTAAGCCATCCTGGAGGCTGAGTGGCTATAGTCTGACGAAACAACTTCACTAAGGCTTCTCTCCGATAGAGAAAAATACCAATGTTACAAAATTACTTTTGGAAGTCGGGAATTAAACTTTTAAGAAGTTTATTTTGAAAGTAAATACTTTCGGGTATCAATTAGGCATTATTGATCTCTATCATATGTGTTTGGAACGATTAATCAGAATCTAAAAGATTGATACATTTTGAGGTATCGGAATCGGAAATATTTATACCTATTTTTAAAAATTTTTTATACGGTTCGAATTATGAAATGACAACTATTTATAGATTTATAAACTAGCAGTAAGTGGTGTTTTTTTTTTGTTTTTTTTTTAACATTTGCGAAAAGATATGCACATATTACACGGGGTTTTGCGGTAATCCGACCCCGCCCCCACACGCACACAAATATTCCTATTTAGAAATTTAAAAAGAATCGGAATTGGGAATTTAAAACAGAATCGGTAATTGTATCAGAATCGGATAAAATATTGGAATCGTCCCATCACTAATATACATACACTTATAGGCACTAGTGTTTCATGATTTAGCAATCTTCAGTGCAGAAAGTGACGATTGTTGCTGAAATTGAGGAATAATTTGAATTAATCAAAACTTTACAAAAATCGGATGCATCTGAATTTGCAGGAAGGGTTTTCCACACTCTTTTCCCACAAAACTAAATATAGCCCACATTTCAATCCCTTACAATTAGCAACTGTTTTAAAATTGATACGGATCAATTAGGTTGTGAGTGAATCATTTGCATGCAAATGTATACATTTATAACAAAAAAAAAACACATTTTTAGAAAAAGATAAAAACTATTTTTAGAACACTTTAAAGATGCAAAACATTTTATTTTAAAAAATACGATTCAATTATTTTTTTCTTTTTCAAGTTAAAATATTTCTGATTAATTTCGAACCGTAACGGGTCCATCTTGAGAGTGAAAAAGTTCTATTGCCTGTCCTTTCTTTCTTTGTAATATCATTGTGCTAAATAAAAGGCTTGATGTTGTTGAACGCACGAGATGTAAACGTACTCTCTTCTGACATTTTTTTTTTATTGGATCGTATTTTTCTTTCTAATAAAATATTTTGCACCTTTTAACGTGTTCTAAAAGCAGTTTTATCTGTTTATTCAATGTTTTTAAATTCGAAATAATGCTCCCAAGAGCTTTAACACAAATTCCTATGACTTGTATATTAAATATGGTATTTATTAAAATCACTAATAACTAGGGCTGTGGCAACAGCATATTCTTTTCATTGTCTTGACTCTTGAGTATATATCCGTTAATATCTTATGTTTTTTATATAGACTGATGTGGTTCTCGGTTGATTAACGGTCTTACTGTGTCGGATATATACCTGAGTCAAAAGAATATTCTGTTGTCACAGCCCTACTAATAGCATCAGTTAAAAAAAAATATATATATATATATATATATTAATATGTAATCTATTTCTGCAAAAATGTAAATGGTTACTTGCTTCAAGATCCATTTTAATATTTGAATTTAAATTGGAGCAAACATATCGAAAGTGTTATTCTGTAAGATTAAAATTAAAACCTCGAAAAAACGAGTAATTTATTTATTTTTCCTTTCTATTATTAAATGAAAAGTACCATGCATTTTAGTTTGATTCCATAGTGGGACGAAACACGGAAGCATCTGTAGCTTAATTACTATAAACATATTTTTTATAACTTACGACATTGCTCTACTCGCGTATTGAGCACTGCTGAAATAAAAACTGAAAATCGATACATAAAATGTCTAATAACTTTTTCTGTGGATATATGAAATAATAATAAA
>NC_136500.1:21009174-21011674 GCF_053919585.1 Euprymna scolopes
TGTATGTGTGTGTATAAATATAATAGATACATGTATGTGTGTGTATATATATAATAGATACATGTATGTGTGTGTATATATATAATAGATACATGTATGTGTGTGTATATATATAATAGATACATGTATGTGTGTGTATATATATAATAGATACATGTATGTGTGTGTATATATATAATAGATACATGTATGTGTGTGTATATATAATAGATACATGTATGTGTGTGTATATATATAATAGATACATGTATGTGTGTGGATATACATATAATAGATACATGTATGTGTGGATATACATATAATAGATACATGTGTGTGTATATATATAATAGATACATGTGTGTGTATATATATAATAGATACATGTGTGTGTATATATATAATAGATACATGTGTGTGTATATATATAATAGATACATGTGTGTGTATATATATAATAGATACATGTATGTGTGTGTGTATATATATAATAGATACATGTATGTGTGTGTGTATATATATAATAGATACATGTATGTGTGTGTGTATATATATAATAGATACATGTATGTGTGTGTATATATATAATAGATACATGTATGTGTGTGTATATATATAATAGATACATGTATGTGTGTGTATATATATAATAGATACATGTATGTGTGTATATATATAATACATACATGTGTGTGTAAATATATATATATATACATGTGTGTGTGTATATATATATATATATACATGTGTGTGTGTATATATATAATATATACATGTGTGTGTATATATATAATATATACATGTGTGTATATATATAATATATACATGTATGTGTGTGTATAAATAATATATACATGTATATATTATATATATACACACACATACATGTATATATTATATATACACACACATACATGTATATATTATATATATATACACACATACATGTATATATTATATATATACAGACACGTACATGTATATATTATATATATACACACACGTACATGTATATATTATATATATACACACACGTACATGTATATATTATATATATACACACACGTACATGTATATATTATATATATACACACACGTACATGTATATATTATATATATACACACACGTACATGTATATATTATATATATACACACACGTACATGTATATATTATATATATACACACACGTACATGTATCTATTATATATATACACACACGTACATGTATCTATTATATATATACACACACATACATGTATCTATTATATACACACACATACATGTGTGTGTATATATATAATATATACATGTATGTGTGTATATATATATATAGTATATACATGTATGTGTGTATATATATATATAGTATATACATGTATGTGTGTATATATATATATAGTATATACATGTATGTGTGTATATATATATATAGTATATACATGTATGTGTGTATATATATATATATAGTATATACATGTATGTGTGTATATATATATATAGTATATACATGTATGTGTGTATATATATATATAGTATATACATGTATGTGTATATATATATATATAGAATATACATGGATGCATGTGTGTGTGTATATATATATAGTATATACATGGATGTATGTGTGTGTATATATATAGTATAAACATGGATGTATGTGTGTATATATATATGGTATATACATGGATGTATGTGTGTATATATATAGTATATACATGGATGTATGTGTGTATATATATAGTATATACATGGATGTATGTGTGTATATATATATAGTATATACATGGATGTATGTGTGTATATATATATAGTATATACATGGATGTATGTGTGTATATATATATATATAGTATATACATGGATGTATGTGTGTATATATATATATATAGTATATACATGGATGTATGTGTGTGTATATATATATAGTATATACATGGATGTATGTGTGTGTATATATATATATAGTATATACATGGATGTATGTGTGTGTATATATATATATAGTATATACATGGATGTATGTGTGTATATATATAGATATCTAGTATATACATGGATGTATGTGTGTGTGTATATATATATATATAGTATATACATGGATGTATGTGTGTATATATATATAGTATATACATGGATGTATGTGTGTGTATATATATAGTATATACATGGATGTATGTGTGTGTATATATATAGTATATACATGGATGTATGTGTGTGTATATATATAGTATATACATGGATGTATGTGTGTATATATATAGTATATACATGGAGGTATGTGTGTATATATATATATAGTATATACATGGATGTATGTGTGTATATATATATAGTATATACATGGATGTATGTGTGTATATATGTATATATATAGTATATACATGTATCTGTGTATATATATATAGTATATACATGTATGTATGTGTGTGTATATATATATAGTATATACATTTATGTATGTGTGTATATATATAGTATATACATGTGTGTATATATATATAGAATATACATGTATGTAT
>NC_136500.1:21016350-21043850 GCF_053919585.1 Euprymna scolopes
TATATGTATATATGCGCGACTGCTATCATTTGTGATTTGTGTTTTGAGTCGGTTGCAATGCATAATTTCTTGATGAACTCTTTCAAGTTTTCTTTCTTCAACAATATACACGTTCTCTCTTATTCTCTTTCCTACTCGTTCTTTGTCGGTTCTCGTATCTCTTTCGGTTCTCATTCCCGTTTTCTTCTCATTCCCGTTTTCTTCTCATTCCCGTTTTCTTCTCATTCCGTTTTCTTTTCATCCCGTTTTCTTCTCATTCCCGTTTTCTTCTCATTCCCTTTCTTCTCATTCCCGTTTTCTTCTCATTCCCGTTTTCTTCTCATTCCGTTTTCTTCTCATTCCCGTTTTCTTCTCATTCCCGTTCCTTCTCATTCCCTTTCGTTCGCTGGGAGAGGTATTTGGTTTGGCCTGGGGTGGGCGTTTATTGAACTAGTTATATCCTTGCACTGCAACCAGCTTCTCTTTTATCAAATGATAGGAATATCCCATACATCAATAACTGGCTGGCATGGTCTGGTTGTAGATTACCTTTTATGTAATAGATTAACTATATAATCTTTAGATGCATGTCTTTCCGTAAGCATGGCGAAATTTAGTGACATTTAAAACCAGCAACCCAGTGACTGAAGTATGGCATCCTTACTATTGGGTCGGGATACTTGCTAGCTGCAGAAGAGATATACCACATATATAAATGTAGTCATTTTTTTTTTTTTTTTGCAACGTTAATAATCGATCATATTCAAATATTGGTCTGAGGAAATTATGACGAAATGCTAATGTGGGGAAACATTGTTCCTTTTCACGAGTTTTGTGTCCCCCGTATGAGGAGCTTATATTTGTAAAATATAATTCACGATTCATCAACATGGATGCTTTTAGTAAGATACGAAACTGGGACAACAGAACAGATAGTGCGCTCTTTTATATTGAAAAATAGTATAATAATAATAATAATAATATATAGTTTCGGATTCAGATACCAAATCTCCATTCCTAACATATATAGAAGAATTGTTATATAAAAGGAAAGTCACTATTTTGCTATCTAATTTACATGCATGTCTGCGGTGTGTACAGCTACGTGTATGTAAATTACACAACACTGAAGGAAGAGTTACTCTTTTGCTAAATGCTCACAGACTAAGAAATGTTAGAACCGTTGAATCCATATACAATGAGATAGAGGGCAAGGGAAATACATAAATAACTAAGCTATATAAATGACTTTTTCTCGATTACGTTTAATTACAATAATGGAAATATTTTTCTTTTTTTTTTAATCACACAACTAAAATATATACTTTGGAATTTTTAATGATTAAAACATCAATTGAGTATGTTTCTTGGATTCGAATTCAACATAGCATTTTCGTCATTAAACATTAAATTACCATATTTCTAAAAATATCTTTTTTGTGTTTAAAATTTTCTGTTTTAGTCTAAATATTTTTTGTTAGATTTGTTTAGATGTGTTGCTTGGTTTTATATATCTTTTAATTTTTTATATTTTAGAACAAGTATCGGAAGTGATTCGATATTTGATGCACAATGTCACCGATGAAATGCATCAAACCCATCACATCTTCTGTGAGATGGACGTCCTTCACAAAGAAGCTGATGAATTGGAATGGAAAGAAAGTGCCAGGTAGGTTCCGCCATAAGATGGCGCTCTCATTTCTTCCCCTACCCCTTTGCCCTAACCAATAAGAATTACAACTATTAAAATATGTTCTTTGTCTTGACCCATCACATCCGAACCTGACTTTGTTAATTCTGTCCATAGCTGCTTGTTAAACGGCGAGTTTTTTTTTTTTTTTGTTTTTTTTAAGCAATCATTTTTGTCTCTGCGACACAATCGTATTATAAGATGCAAATGCTTGAACAATTAGAAGTGTAAAGAGTAAGGACACAGCAGTTTTTTTATACAATTTCTATTCTTATAGAACTTTTGCAGAAGCTAGAGGCAATTTAGTTTGCAGAGTTTTTACTTGTTTTCAGATAAACTATGCCCACATTTGCATTCTTTAGATTCGTCTGTTCTCATCTTAAATATTATTTTCATCTTAAGTATCATTTTTATAACGTGTTTTGATCAATGTACCCTATGAGCTTCTTCATGTGTATATTGTCGAACTCTGTAACTTTCCGTCGAATTCGGGAATCTTTCTGCACAGAATTTCGAACAGAACCACGGGGTAGCATATTGTCGGCCCATCAGCTATGACTGGGTAGAAGTCCCAAGTAATTTGCAATTGGAGGATTGAACCTTCAACCTCTAGAAGAATAACTTTTACCCTTGAATTTAGCCAAGTATCCATGTGCCACGGATTCTCTGCAAGGGTTCCGTTCGAAATTCCATACAGATTCCCGAATACAATCAGAATAAACAAATAGCACTCCATATGAGAACACTAGTCCAAAGAATCCAAATAATACAAATACTCAATCCTCATCTCAAAAATTCAGAACCATATTCCGTTTTTCTTCCGACCAATTGTTGCATGATATCGATTAATTTGTGGTATTTGCCCCGATCCTCAACAATCTGTTTAGATTTTAATGGATATAATTTGAACTTGTCGCCTATTTAAACGCTACTGTTAGTAAATTATCGACTTGTGTTACTCTATTATTTGCTTTCGACCAGCTTTACCTTGTGAAATGTCCAGCAAAAAATAAGTCTATTCACTTTATTTTTTTTAATGAATATAAATTTGAACTTCCATTTTACTTTGAAGATATTGTTAGTAAATTGTCGACATTTATGTCTCTCTACATATTATTTTTCTTTGTTAAATCTTGCATCATATAAACGATCTCGAATTTTATTTTACATTTAAAAAAAAAGGGGGGGGAATAATTTTTCATGAGAAATTAAATACGTTAACTTTTACATTGTCCGCCAAATCAAAAATGAAATTACTCCAGAGCAACGTCGAATAAGTACAGCTAGTGTGCATATATATATATATATATATATATATCTCGCTCTTACAATGATATTAAAAGACTACCTTGTCTATTTAAAAATTATTAAAACGAACTCGATATTCCCGGTCATCGATATGCGATTCATTTGAAAACGAATGTTCATTAATCATTCATTTTTGTGGTTTCTTATTAAATGATTGGTTTTAACTTTTGTGCTTAATTCTTTTTATGCATAGTTTCTACATTGTGCATAATTTAGGATAAAACCTTCTACAATTTAAACATATATATATATATATATATATAAATGTGTGTGTGTGCATGCGCGAATGTCTCTACCAAACTCCTATCTTAATATTTGATTTAAGGACTTGAAACTTAATATAACAGAGTATTTGGACCTCTGACCATCTTCGATTTGGTTTTTAGTCTGTAAAAATAGCTGAAAATTAAAAACAAACAGTTGACCTTGTGCTGTAATAAAATTTCCCAAATGCACTTGTGATGTTAGGTTGTATAAGGTGTTTACTCGGTCAAAATCGCATATTCCTTTCATCTGATTTTTCGATTATCAATACTTATCGGAGACGTTCTGATACAAAGCTTTTCTAAGAACACTGCCAGACACACAAAATACTTTCGTGTAATTTTTCATAAAAATCGGCCCAACCGTTTTTTTTTTTTTTTTTTTTTTTTTTTTAGTACATAAAGAATGAACGCACACACAAAGTTCTTTTTTTATATAATGGTAGGTAAATAGATTTACTTTCTTAACCCATTCTTATATGGGGGGGGGTACTTTTTAGACATTTTATTTTTTCATTACTTAATCAAACTCTGGTTTTTTAACTAAAGGTTACTACATATCAAGGCCACTCGGGAATAAGTGTTAATGAGTGTCAGTAATGGTTGGTAATAGTGGAACTTGAGTAGGGTTTAATTACTTATTTTTATTTTACATTAAAAAGTTGAGTATAATCAACACTCATCTAAAAAATTCAGAAAAGAAATCTACTGCTACTGATCAGTGCCGTGCTTAGAAACATCGCCATCTTTCTCCTCACACAATGCGTCTTGCGGGGCCCCTCTCCCCTCGAAATTCGACTTGCCCTCCCCCCTCCGCAGAACGAGGTTTTTGAAGCTATATATTACGTTTTTGGTTACTTTTTAATATTTCCTAGTTATTTTTATTTATTTCTTTTAGAACAATTTTAGTGCTTTTTGGGGCCCCCAATCTTCTACAACGTTCTAAAAGAATTTTCGAAAAGTATTTTGCTGCAGAAAATGTGATATACAGTCAAAAATTAAACTTCAAGAGTTTATTTGAAAAACAGAGGTAGTGTCAGGAAGTGTTGGTACAGAGGAGAGAAAATAAAACAAATTAAATCAATACAAAATTAACATTAACTGAATGTTGATAAAAGTAATCAAGACATTTTAAAATGTCACAATGTAGGATAAAATGCTTAAGTGATAAAAGTAATCAAGACATTTTAAAATGTCACAATGTAGGAGAAAATCATTAAGTGATAAAAGTAATCAAGACATTTTAAAATGTCACAATGTAGGAGAAAATCATTAAGTGATAAAAGTAATCAAGACATTTTAAAATGTCACAATGTAGGAGAAAATGCTTAAGTGATAAAAGGCCGCAACACTGTCATTAAGATGCGATAAATACAAACTTTATAATTTAGAAAATGCATGAAATTTTTTTTTTTTTTTTTTTTCTTTTTCTTTTTCGATTGATGCAACTTTTGGTGCTAGCTTGAACTTAGCCCCTAAAGACAACAAAATTTATCTTCTACTTCTACAGTAGAAATAGCTCCCTGATTAAAGTATTTTACTTCAAAGATGATTTCTGCACTGCCACCTTCTGTAACAGGTTTGTTGAATGTGCTTATCTCACAAATCTGTTAACAATAACAAACAAAAACGTCACGATTTAACATATCAGAACGAGGGAAAAGCAGAACAAAACAAATGGAAACTACTCAAAACATTTTTGTCGATTTAAATATAATTTTGTCCTTTTATTAAAGCTAAACATGGAAATCCTTTAGATGATAACGAAAAAGCAAACATGTCTTTTTAAATGCATGTTAATTTGTATTCCTGTTGATGGTAAATAAAAAAGCAGAGAAAAGTATTTTTATGTATACTATGTTAATTTGTATGCGTGCTGTGCTAGGTGTATCAGAAATTTCGTGAAAATAGTGAATTATTCGACCCCCTGTCTTTCCAAGCTTATAACTCCTCGAAAAATGTAATTCAAGCCCTAATTTTTTTTTTCAATTAAAGGAGCAAGAACCAAGGTTTCATTAAAAAAAAAAAAATTTTTTTAAAAAAAAAAAAAGGTTTTAAACTTCGGACTTTACAGGTAAATTTCTAAAAAACGGTTTGTTTTTTTTTTTGTTTTAAATTTGAATATATTATTTATTGACCTTTTCTCTTCAATTTGTGATATATAAAACTATTAAACATAAATTAATTATTTACTTTTTAATAGAAACTTGAAAATGGGGGGGGGCGTAAATTTAAAAAAAACCGTTTGTCTAAAATATTATATTCGGTTTATTGGAAAGAACATAAAATTTCACATTGACCCTGAAAACCTGAAAATATCGTAAAAATAGAATCAATAGAAAAATTTTGATAGATTTTTAAAGTTTAAAAATTGAAAAATATGGAGTTCGGAAAATTCATTACTGTTTTTTAAAAAAAAAATATTTCTATTACTTTTAAAACAACTTTAATAGTTTATTTTGGAAGTATAATCCATAAAGAAAATAAATAACCCACTTTTAACAGAGAAATTACGAGATTTTTATATTTTATTCGCAGTCTCGTGTTAGGGGTGTCAAAAATTCCTACAAAAATTCTGATACACCTAGTGCTGTGCATTGAAATGCGTGTGAGTACTTAAATCAACGATTCATGAAATGTTTGTGAAAATATTTACAAAAATGTGCATATTTAAAAAAAAAAACATCCTTTCAATTAAAATTTTTTCAAAATGGTATTAAAACAGGTTTTTCAATCATGCAAAAAGCTTGTACACCCTGAAGCAACAAATGCAGTCGGAATAAAGATTTAGTTTGGTCCAAAACATAAACAAATATTACCAACACCGAAAATAGAATTGAAGAAAATTTGTGTCTCTGCCAACCTTATAATTAAAATTTCTCTTTTCTGGCTTTGTGGCAAACTCCTATATTAAATTCTCCGTGTCAGTTTATCGGCTTAGTTCATGTTCAATGCTTGTAGCAGATAAGCTAGCCAATCTTTTGAGACATAAAGTTATAACGAAAGTTTTTAATTAGTTTCAATTTAAAGAAACTGTGCTAACAGGATGTCACTGTAACTGATTAAAATATTTTACTTCAAAGATTTATGCCCTGCAACTTTCTGTAACAGTTCCCGTTAGATCACCGAAGTTAAGCAACATTAAGCCTGGTCGACATTAAAAATGGGTGATTATTAGGGAATTCCAGGTGCTGTAAGTGCTCTCCGCTTATCTCTGTATTGTTTCCAGCCGTCTAGCACTTCTTTTTGCCAATGGAAGAGGTGTAGTTCGAGATTGTGCAACTTTTGCCCCACAATTACTCTCACAGCTACCCGTATCCATTGTCTCTTGAGACTGAATGGAGGCATCGTCGATTCTTGCCTGGCAGCGTCACGTCACACGTACTATTAGTTTAAAATAATTTTTTCCTGACTAAAAAAGAAAGACCTGGGTCATTCTTGAAAGGCATATATCTAAACATCACATCGATGCAGGTGTGTTCCAGGGGCTGATAGTTGGACCTATATTATTCCTGATTTTCATAAACGACTTCCTGATGCAATTGCATTTGAGATGGGTGCAATTTCTGATGACGTGGCTATATCACAATGCAGAAATTTACATCTGAACAAACATTTTGCTATCCAACTCTCAACAAAGAGAGTAGAAAATGGATCATAGGTTCACTGTCACCAACTGCGTAACTCTTGCTTCCTATATTTTGTCCTTTAGTCCTCATATTCTGGGAGCGCTGTTTTTGACTGAATCTATTCAGTCTAATACTTATTGTTAGCAAGCTTTTTACCTTGAAGTAGTGTGTATGTATGTATGTATGTGTGTATATATATATATATATATATATATATATATACATATGTAATCTCAAACAAATGACAAAAGTCTATATTACAAATTTCATGATGTTGACCATCTTACAATTTATTCCTTTCATTACATTGACATTCACAATTCTTGACAGCAACTGTTCCGTATCGCAAAATCATTCGTTTAATTATTGTAGCAATCAATGAATCTATTCTGCCCTTAACTCCTCAGAAGAAATAGCAACTACCAATCCACCAAAAGAAAAGAAAATGCATTTAGGTATGATTACAAAATCAGAAAATTGGAAGAAAAGCTGCAATTACATTTTATTTTTATTTTATCTTTTTACATCCCTTAATTTTCAAGTAAAGTCACCAATTTTAATCGATTGATAGTTGCTATTTCTTCTGAGTTAAGGACTAAATAGATTCATTGATATTACCCGATTTACCTTTTCTAAAGCGAAATTTCGTTAATTTGGCCTTCCTTTTTGAAGCAGTTTAGCCTTCAATAATCTATTATATAAATCTCACCTGTTAAAAGGTATGTATGCATATTTGGCTAAAACTTTGGACAGAGGTGACGGATTTTCACGAGATACGTATCATTTTGAAGGTCGACGTCTCTGACGACAAATATTGAAAAATTGGCCAAAAATATTAATTCCTTCGCCCTCAACTGGGCAGTTTTCTACAACCATTTTTTTGCGAACCATTTTTGCAAGTTATTATATCTGTTGGATTGACTTTGCTTAATTTTAATGTCACGAACTTCCGGTCGCGTCATGGAGTAGCGATAAGACGTCAGATTTTCTTTCACTTTCTTTTCCACCTTTATGTCATAGGTTCGAGCCTGCCTACCTACTACCACTTTTTTTTTCTCAACACACACCTCCAAACACCCGGGCAACGCCAGGCTAGTTGTATACATTTCAAACCATAACGTATGGATTAAGGAAAGAACCGGCAGAACATTATATAGATTAATAATAAAAAACATGGTTTCTAGATATGTTGGCAACCTGAAAAAAAAATAACTTATCTGAGGGTCGTTTCAAAAGTAAGGCCTACTATTTTTTTAACTTAAAAACTAAAATATTGAAGAACTACAAAGACAGGAGTGGTACCATTGAAACAAATGACCATAATATTTTTTCTATATAATCACCCTTATTCTCTATGCCTTTTTTTTGCCGGCCTCTTGATACCGCTGTCATAAAAGTCCAGAGCATGCTTTGTCGCTACTCTGAAATCTACAAATCCATCTAGCTGTGCTGACATCAACTGCATCGGCTTTATAAACGTTCAACAGGCGCCAGTGACTGTTGATCGGTTCAATAGTTTCTGCATGGACGAATTCAATGACTTCTCTACTTCTGATGTAGGCCCATGACTGGTTGTTTTTAGTCTCACACCGTCAATATCTGCAACAATGATGCGAAACTTTCAGGTCATGAATGCATAAGTTTAGTCATAACAATGCAATTTGCAATCCCCCCTTGATAGATTCAGGCAAAATAAACAATAGGAGGCATTACTTTTGGCACATAGTTTGTTAAACAGCTCTAACAATGCAGGAGTATACTAGGGGTTGTCAGAAAGAACACTTAATAAGTTGTTTTTTTTTTTTTTTAACTTACAATATTTCGAGATATTTCCTCTTTGTCAAGTGTTTATGCTTAACTTTAGAGGCGTGTCTGCCATATGTGTGTGTTTGTTGTATGTGAAATTATTTTTAAGGACTGCAGAAATATATGCAAGGATTTAAAAATATATTGAGAATATTATGAATAACAGAGGCTGATAACTGCAAAATCTATTAAACAGTCTTTGTAAAAACGAAATTTCCAATGGGCCTAATAGTTATAAAACGTATATCTGCAGAATTAACATTTTTTTTTTCTTCTAAATTTCTATCCAGTCACATACTTGCTGAGATTTCTAATTCTTCATATATCTAATGTGTTTTGTTTTATTTCACCCGTAAATTATTTTAGATGGGTAAAGTATGAGGAAGATGTTGAAGATGGCGGTGAGCGTTGGTCGAAACCTCATGTTGCTAGCCTGTCGATGCATGCTTTGTTTGCTCTGAAGAAATGTGTTTACGAAGGGGCTGTACTCTTGGATGTTCCTGCCACAGACATGTCTTCGGTAATTGGTAAGTTTAGTCTTCTCGAGTCCTGACCATTTTAAGTATTTTATTTTTCTGAAATTTTAAATCTGCATTGCATATTAAGGAATTCCATTCCATATCTTGTACGTCTATATGAAGAATATCAGACTAAAATAATCAATAAGCATACATCGGAGGAATAATTAGCACAATGAAAAGTACATATTAAAAGTATATAGCAAAGAGCCACAAGTAGTAAAGACATGATAAAGTTATCATCTATGTATGTACGTGTGTATATATAGGTATATATATATATATATATATATATATATATATATATATATATATAATTTGTGTGTGTGAATATGAACTCTCCCGTCGATTTCGTCATATGAGCTTCCGCCACAACCAAGTTGCTCGGAAATCCATGCAGATGATTTGTGGTTGGTTCTACACAAAGCCTTCACCACTATAAGGCTTTGTGTAGAACCAACCACGCTTTTTGATATTACTGCTAACTTTTGTCGGTGCAGATGACAACCACAAGACAGAGTATACAGTAGACTACAAGTTTTTACATCAGTTTACTTCTCCTGGATGCATGTCTTCATGAAGACTGGAAGTAGCTCCCTCCCTGTGAAGTAATGCACCCTCAGATACCAACCTGGAAATTTCTACGACTCGGCAGGGTACATACAGCAATTAACCTTTCCAAATAGTCATCCATCTGGTACTGGCCAGGCTCAACGTTGCTTAACTTAGGTGATCTGGTGAGAACATGATTGTGCCATATATGTGGAGACCCGACGTTGCCCGGTCAATGAATATTTGCCCATTTTTCAATCCAATTGTCTGTTCTAGTCGGATTATTGTGCACTCGGAAGAAGTTTTCCATACATCTCCACAATGACTTAATTCACAATATCTGGTAGTCTACATTGCACTATAAAGAACCTGCTGATTTTATAAAAATTTTCCATATGTTGACGTGAATTAAAATTTAAAAGGCGAAAGTCAAATATCGTGGTTCAATTTTACTCTAAACAGAAACGTTCATTTCAAACGCATCCCTGTTTTAGCAAACAATCTACTTAGTGAGATTGTCACAATCTCAATAAATGAAAACATCTCATTTCAAAAATACAGACAATTGCTAAACAATCTACTGTTGATTTTTTTTTTAACAGTGGGCCCTTCTACTTGTGCAGTAATAAAACTTCTCAAATGCCCTTGTGATGTTAGTCTGTATAAGGGTGTTACTTTTCGTTAAATCGGCGTGTTGCTTCTTTTAATCAGATTTTCTGATTATACAGAGATGGGAAATTGCTGACAGTAGTTTTAGCGGATCACAAAGAATTTGCTGTAAAGTTCTTAAAGAGTTTAGCTTTGTCAGATGCTGACGAAATTACCTTGGTTCTATTGATGGCTTGTATAGAGGACACATCTCTCTTCAGAACTTTATTATTCATCAAAACTTGTGAGAACCAAGCCGCTGCTCTATCCCTATCAAGTTTAACAGCTCCATATTCTAGTTATGAAGCTGTAGGTATTGCATAGTCATAGTGGATGGTGTGTTACTTTTTTCCAATTGTTTTTTCTAGTATATCTTCCTATGATTTATGAAAAAATCAAAACTAGACTAGCTACAAAACATAAACAAACCCTGTGAAAGGAGGAGGAAACATATATAATTACCAGGGCTATGACAACAGCATATTCATTTAATTGTTTTGACTCTCAAGTATATATCCGTTAATATCTTATGTTTTTAGATGGTGATGTGGTTCTCGATTGATTAACTGTGTCGGATATATACTCGAGAGTCAAAACAATGGAAAGAACATTCTTTTGTCATAGCCCTAATAATTACATAGAAAAATACGAGCCTGAAAAGTAATATGGTTAAGATTAAACTTTAGAAAAGTAAAAAGACTAGTTGTTAAAATTGGAAAAGAAAGACAAAAGTAAAAAAATATATATATTAGGGGGGGTGTGCAAAAATGTCATTTTTTTTTTTTTTATATAGTTATTTTTGCACCAACCTCATAATAAATTTATAACTTAAAATATTGCAGCATTAAGAATTGATTATATAATGTTACATTGATTTTTTTTTTTTTTTTTTTTTTTTTAATTAATGCTGCAATATTTTAAGTTATAAATTTATATTTTTTACTAGAATACCTTGTCTTTTTCTTTTCGTGCTCGCTATCTTTTATGCAATCCATGATTTTTCCAGGCTTCGCTTTATCAACAAGCCATAAAAAAATCTATTACTAACTTAAATTGACTGAATAAAAAAAATGCAAGGTGAAAGGTCGATTAGCAATTGAGCACAGCGACCATGACTTATCAGTGGCCATACAGCTGAGTGACAGATTGCAACAGCAGTGAATTATTAGCAACAGTAGTAGCTGAATCAACATAATCGTGGCGACAGGGCGAACAACACCAGCTCGCAATGAATGAAAACATTGCAAGGATGGCAAAACATAATTTTATTGTTATCTTTGAGAATTGGATATCCCCATTTTCCTTACGTTAGCCCTTTGCTACAAACTCAGGAACTTTTATTATTATTATATATATATATAATCTTATGTCATCATCTTCACCGTTCCCAGCCGATTTTGAGGTAGCAGCATAACAGATTTGGTTGCTATGGTAACCGACAGCCAATCAGAAGAAACCGTCCCTCCGTTCCTTACAGATTTTGAGAACTTTTGAACAAGAGTAATTTATAACTTTTGTTTTACTGAACAAAAATTGAAAAATTTTCAAATATAGCTGAGAAGGTGGCCTATGAACTGTAAAAATTGTTTTAAATTTGGTCACAAAATGAGTGAACGGTGAAGCTTTACAGCAGTTCTAAATAAGTAAAACTAGCATTTAATCATATATTGAATGATACATCAGTCTTTTTTCTCTGTACCTCATTGTATACGCATATAACACAGGGGATAGTAATGAAGAGGGGCGTGGCTTTAACTATGAATTCAAACTAACTAAAGGCTCAGTAGTTTTGGTAGCCCATTCAGAATTCGAATCGATTTACCTCATTCGAAAAGACAATCTGGTTTCAAAATGACAGCTGATGTTCGATTTGGGAAAGACTAAAATTTCAAATTAAAAAACATTTAAAGCAATGCGTAACTAATATATTTACAAAAGCAGCCAGCAGACAGATAGAAGGAAAGTGTACTGATGAAGTGTTCAAGTCAGGGAAGGGGAAAGTGGCTAATTTATGGTGTTAGCGAATGGGAGGAAAGCATTTTCCTAATGTTTACGAAATCAAGGTATCGTTTTTAAATCGGATGTTAAAATTTTATTTAATGCTGTTGCATTTTTTAATTTTTTATGAAAATCGCTCCAGACAAGTTATGAAGCCATGTGATACAAGGAGCTAAAAGTAAATAAATATTCAAGATTAAGTCAAAAACTGGCCACGATTCTGACCCAGAAAACGGTAATCCTTTCCCATTTTGTCAGAAACCTTGCTCATGGAATGTGAGAACTAATGGGGCGAAAAGTGAGAATTACAAGGCTGTCGAGAGTAAACTAGTTTCATTTTTTACTCTCCTAAAATAATTTTAATAATTATTTACTAGGAAATAATTTTTATTTAATTAGGAAGTCATAGTCGTTTTATGTTGTTGGGATTTGTCAGTCTAGAAGACTATAAGGGTTGTACTTGTAGAGAATATGCTTGAACACCGTCTTCTGTAGCTGAATAAGCCTATCTTCAATCCACATTGTCGGTTGCAGACGACCAGGTAAAGGTTGGTGCATCGTGGTCTGTTGAATTTTGTTGTACACATGTAACAGGCCTTCCTGAATAGTTTTTTGGTCGCCGCCTGTTCTGCAATGAACCTTTCTCCACTGATCAGGCCTTTAGTTACCGTTTGTCTCCAGATGTTGCAGACTTTATTTTTGGGCTCGCAGCTAGTAGGATCAATATCACATTCTTTCATGTCATATTTGCACACGTCGACATACTGGAGGTGAGGATGATCATTTTTTTCTTTTGCCAGTACTAAGTTCACAATAGTTCTTAGTCATATCCAAGTTCTCAGAATTTTAACAATATTGAAGGGGGAAGGATATATCTTTTCTCGTTTTGTCCCATTTAAAATTCTATTCCCTTTGGGGCCCATGGCACAGTTGATAGACGTTGAATCTCTACGGTTTCAATCCTACCCAAAAACGGCCAGAGGCTTACTTGGCCAAAACGTGGTGCGACGACAACAACTATGGAAGGCAGTAATTGCTGAGAATGCAGTTAGGAGATTCGAAATTCCTATCCTGTCACGGGTACCACCTGACGAAGGCTAGAGGAATAGTTGGCCTAAACGTCATGAAACAACAACTAAGAAAGATGAGGATAATAGTCCGCATTAAATAAACATTAATATTTTTATTTTATTGTTTTATATTAATATTGCTATGAATATAAGATGGATTTTAAGTATAGAAACTCGGTTCATTTTTGGCTTTTGATGTTAACTATTTAAAAAAATCTCAAGTTTATATTGTCCGTTTACAGTCTGCATTTGTTTTAAACCTTCTTTAAACTTATATAGAGAAAGAGAAGTTTTTAGTTCTCTCCCAATGCAAAAACTCTGACACCAGAATCATAAAGTGAAGAAGTCAGCGACTCGGAGGAGGGAACTCTGACCTGCAAAAAGTGCCTGGGCAGCCCTATCGGTATTCTCCGATAAGGGCGCCCCAGATGATTAACAATAAATTAACCCCTTCTCAAAGAGAAGGCAAAGCCTGGGAAGGTTGACTTAGACCTGCGCAGAACTAAACTCCCACCACAAAATTTTTTTTTTTTTTTTTTTTTTTTTTTTTTTACACAGTGATCACCACTTATCAAGGCCCGGAAGCCACTCAGGGATAAGGGTTATTGCAAGTACATTACGTTAGTGAGGAGATTTGCTGATATGTTTACTTAAGGGGGCGGTTCATTAGGAATTTGTTAACATTAGACTTGAAGACAACCAAGTTGTAGTCCGGAGGGAAGCAGGCAGACGGAACAGAGACCAAATCTTTACAGGGTCGAGGATAAAAATCCCAAAAAGAAATATTAGCTACTGTATTCAGGTTCAGCCATGTGTATACCTACGCTCTGTGTGTAAAAACTAGTATTTCCTGAATGAATCTCGTATGTTTTTCTTGCGACCCAACAAACGTTGGAAGCTGTGTTCTATCAGCATCTTATTTTTGGCTTCGTCACTTACGCATCAACACGTGTAAAGAGAAAACCTGCCACTTAGAACTGCCAGGGATGTTTTTTGTTTTTACGATGAATAGAGCAAGGAGACGAATACTGAGTGCACACGGTGAATTTGAGGTATAATGATTTCTACGTATACAAATATAATTATAACAAAATTCTGTTACACATCTATTCTTTTTTTTCCTCCTCCTTAAACTCTTACTGAGAGAGGAACTCATCGTCATTTTCTCCCTTAAAAAAAGCTAATTTGAACTTATAAAGTACAATACTAAATATCAAGTCTTGTAACTGTCTCCCGAGCAATTATTGCCTTCCATAGTTGTTGTTGGGCCACATTTTGGCCAACTAATCCTCTGGCCTGGTTGGGTAGGATTGGAATCGCTATCTTGACACAATTCTCTCCTGGAACTGTAGAAACTCTTTGCCTCCATCCACTGCACCATGAGCCCCATAGGGTGATCAGTTGGATTTTATGGTCTTATTAATCCAATTTTGTGTTTTCTGGTTTTCTGTTGTCAGTTCCATACCAAATAATTTGAACTTATAAAGTACAATACTAAATTATTTTTATTTTTTGAATGGGAGTAGAAAACGCATAGTAAATACATTTTTGGCAGCTGTTAAGTCGCGATACATGTTAGCTGCAGCAGTCATCATTGGTAGCACAAAATCAGTAATGCTTGGAGAACGTTATGAGAAACGAGCATTGTTTCTGAATTTTTGAGATGAGGATTAAATATTCGCATTTGTATTCTTCAGACTAGTGTTCTCATCTTTAGTGTCATTTTTACAATGTTTCGGTCGATGTAACCTTCCACCTTCTTCAGGTGTATCTTGTTAAACTCTTGAAATCTTCCTGTCAAATTCGGGAATCTGCACAGAATTTCGAACAGAACCCTTTATTTAATCCATGGGGGTAGTATGATCTCGTTCTGTCAGCTACAAATGAATAGAAGTCCTACTGTATTTTGAATGTTGCCTGCATTAAAGATTGAACCACCGACCTCCAGAAGAATGCATTTTGTAAACTGAATTTTACATTTAAAGCATTCCGTTCGAAATTCCATGCAGATTCATAAGTCCGATAGAAAGATTCTCGAGTTTGACAAAATACACTTGAATGTCATCATCATCATCATCATCAATCTAAATGTTGCAAAAATAACCATCAAAATGAGAGCCATAGTCCGAAGAATCCAAATAATATGGACAAACGAACATGTATTCATTCTTTTGTGAATTGTTATCCTCATCTTCTGCTGCTGTTGCTTCACCATGTTTTGGCCAACTCATCCTCCGGTCTTCTTAGTTTTGCCGAGTCTTGTAACTGTCTTCCGTGCAATTATTGCCTTCCATAGTTGTTGGTGTTGCACTGCATTTTGGCCGACTAATCCTCTGGCCTGGTTGGTTAGGATTGGAACCGCTATCTTGACACAATGCTCACCTGGAACTGTAGAGACTCTTTGCCTCTATCCACTGTGCCATGGACCCCGTAGTGCGATCAGTTGGATTTTATGGTTTTATTAATCCAATTTTGTGTTTTCCGGGTTTCTATTGTCAGTTCCATACCAAATAGTATTATTTTTTTGTTTTTGTGTTTGTGAATCCTTTACAATGAAGCTTAACCTCATTTTCATAGTTGTTGTTGTTTCACCACATTTCGGCCTACTCATCCTCTGGCCTTCTTCAGGTAAATCAGAAGATGAATTAGCCAAAACAGCCACTATAAAGATGAGGATCAGTCTGCAAAAGAATGAATATACGAATTATGAAGCCTCATACTAAAGAATTAAAAAAAACGTGTACTACACTAGGTGTATCAGAATTTTTGTAGGAATTTTTGACACCCCTAACACAAAACTGCAAATAAAATATAAAAAACTCATAATTTCTCTTTTCTTTTAAGGTGGGTTGTTTATTTTCTTTATGGATTATACTTCCAAAATGAACTATTAAAGTTGTATAAAAAGTAATAGAAATATTTTTAAAAAATAGTAATGAAATTAATTGAATGTTACGAGTTCAGTATTTTTCAATTTTTAAACTTTAAAAATCTATCAAAATTTTTCTATTGATTCAATTTTTACGATATTTTCAGGGTCAATGTGAAATTTTATACTCTTTTCAATAAACCGAATATAATATTTTAGACAAACGTTTTTTTTTTTTTTTAAATTCACGTCCCTCCCCATTTTCAAATGTCTATTAAAACGTAAATAATTAATTTATGTACCAAAGTTTTATATATCACAAATTGAAGATAAAAGATCAATAAATAATATATTCAAATTTTTAAAAAAAAGTAGTGTTTTTTAGAAATTTATCTGTAAAGTCCGAAGTTTAAAACCTTTTTTTTTTAAAAAAAACCCACGTTTTTTTTTTTGTTTTTTTTTAATGAAACTTTGGTCCTTGCTCCTTTAATTGAAAAAAAAAAAAAAAAAAAAAAAAATAAGGGCTTGAATTACATTTTTTGAGGAGTTATAAGCTTCGAAAGATAGCGGGTGGAATTATTCAATAGTTTTCACGAAATTTCTGACACTGCTAGTACTACACTGCCTCACCCTGTAATGGCTGAATGGATGGTATCATGTTGCAGATTGTAACGCTATGGTGAATAAATTCTTTGATCCCAGCAGATTATTGGAATGACGACTCATGTAGGCAGCTGGCTGGGGTTTCGTTGTGTAGATGATATAACCGTTCATTTTCTCTTTTCTTTGCAGTTGTGATGCATATTAGTTGATAGCAACTAAATCATAAAATCATTGATACTTTCAAAGTTTGTTTCTTTTACAGTATACAAAACTCCAAAACCGTCCATAGTAGGGAAATAGGTGCAGCTGAATTAAAACTGACCACGGTCCAGATAAATAAAAAGAATTTCTTTTGCTTTCTGTCTCTGTCAGCTTATCGCAGGAAAGGGGAACAACTGTCGCTTTACTTGTTGGTGCGATAGCGATCACAGTGAATGGGGGGATAACTCGTGTTTTACTTGTTTAAATCGAAATATTTGCTTAAGTATAATCGGATTTCTTTAAATTCAACAATTTGCTACAAAGACTTACTTATAAAGGCATTTATATTTATGCGTGTCTAGTTAAACTTTAACATTTGCTTAAAATATTAGAGCGTATGTGTAGGATAGTCTAAGCTAATGAACGCATCATTATCAATTTTGGAATATATGTTCTAGGCAACACGGTGAGGTGAGTATCCTAGGCACATTGTTTTATTTTATTTTTTGCAAACTTTTCTTCTTAGGGATGTCACCGAAATCATACCATACCGCTCCCCCCCCCCAAAAAAAAGAAATATTAAAACTAACGCTACCTACATTTATTGCTTATTACTAGTCTTGGGGCGAATATTCTAATCTATGAAATTATATTAATTTATAATCGTTTAACAAGTCTAAGTTCAATATTTATCATATCTCTCTCTCTCATATATATATATATATATATATATATATATAATGAGAAGTTTATGATGAAAAGAGGCACCCCCACGGCGATGTGTAAAATGTCAGTATTACACACATTTATAGTGACGTCATCATTTCGTGTGTTTGTGTCAATTTCTATGGATAAGCAATCGCGTTATAATTGTTAATGGAAGTAACTTTTTTTTTTTTTTTTGCTAGGGATAAAAAATAAAACTTTTTGTAAAACAAATAAATTTTTATACACGAACTACACAGACTAGGGTTAATAAAATAAGATTAATTTTAACGTCTTCTGTTGACGCATCTATTTAAAGATAACGTCCCTTACAAGCCTCCGTACATTTTTGGAAAAAGCGCAAAACATAAGGACTGCTCTCTATCAATTTAAATAAAATCAAAACGAATTTTTTAAGGCCGATTTTGGATGTAAAATACACATCATTTCTTGTATTTTCAATTCTACTGTACGTATCTCAATAGTCTTATATTCTCTTACACGAATTAATCTTTTTATTATTGGAAACCTTTTTAAAAAATCCGTTTAAACTTCATATCGCGTGATATTTGAATGTAATATCATTTAAAGCTTTTTAAAAATAATTGTTTTGTCTTTATTTTATTTATTTATTTTTTTGTAATTTGAATAATTATATTACCGAGAAAAAGAATTATCAAGAAAAAGTGTTATATATATATATATATATATTGAACATAAAATTGAATTTATGCACAATTTTATTTACAACTTGAAGGTAAGTGAAATAAATAACAGGCTGTTATTTATATATAAACATTACTATTTTTTAATTATTTGATCTTTTCACCTTTAAAAAATGTTGAAACTTTATCGACCCAAATTTATTTTGTTTAGTTTTCAGATCATGAAATATAGAACACATAAAAAAATATTTCCTCTAATATATTTAATGAAACCTACTTTTATTATGTAAGTTTATTTAATAATAATAAATATCGAAAATTTCAGGAAGATATGACTATTATTTGATTTTTACTAGATTTTTAAAACATGGGTGTGTCAACGGCTTAAAAAAAACTTCACTACATAGGAACGTTGTTTTAAAGCGTCGATAATGTAAACACGATTTTTGTCTCGCATTTTCATTATTTTTGTATGCTGTAAAAAAATTTAAAATATTAGTTTATTTGAAGCTTTTCTTTTAAATGGTAAAAAAGTTATTACAATTACATCGTGTTAAATATGGGGAGGGTAAAACTGTGGCGCGCGTTGGAGGTACCTATTGTTCAATGTTTTTTAATTTTAAATTATAAAATCAAACACATTTAATTATTTTAAAACTCCATCTTTCATTATTTATTTTCGAGAATAATATCTACTGTAAAATTAAACCCCAATTTTTTATTTTCGGGAGGGACAAATTTAACTAAGATTTTCTTATTCAGCATAGTCGAAAATCTATAGAAGCTGTTATTTTAAAGCAAATTGTGGAAGTGGACGTAATGTAAAAATTTACCCCAAAGTTATCCGCGCATGTAAATTAAAAATGTTTTAAGTCGGTAAATAAATAAATTACATGTTATCCGCTCATGCGCTAGGCTTTGTAAGGGAGCGGTTATTAAATAAATATGCTGACCGCTATGGAACTCGATGCCCAAGGAGTATCCAGATTACTATTAAATGCATAATCATTACTTACGTAAATCACATTTTTGCTCCTATTCCAAATTCGTAGCCGTGGGTCAACATCAGTGGATTTTTTTTTCAAACCGATATAAATTATTGCACAGTAAAACAAATCATTAAGCAAGTGTAGTCAATCGCAACTTCATTTTCTTTTTATATGGCCCGGGCAACGCTGTGTGTGTGCGTGTGTGTGTGATTTTTAGTGGCTCTTGAGATAGAGGCGACAGATCGATTTCTTTAAATATATAATTTTAAGCAAAAGCAATATTACTTAATTGTCATGTCGAAAGTAGTAATATATCCAAAAATTGCGAACTTTCATCGAGTAGAAAGTTATTTATACTTAAAAGTAATTTTTAGGAGTAATTGCATTTCTCGTAGATGTTTGAGAGCAAACCGTGAAAAGTCCACACACAGGGGGGGGGGGCATAACTGGGAACGCATATTTTAGATTACGTAATAATGGCGTCGAATTTGTATACCCTATAGCGATACTTTTTATTATTTTTTAATACCATTTTTGTACGTTTTGTTTTATTTTAGACCTCGTGGTAAGGGCTTGGCGACTCGAGTGCGGCATGTCTGATCTTGAAGAACAGGAATTAGTTCGTAAAGTCTTGCTTAAACGGCACAAACATTTGAACAGTAAAAGGAAATACAAGGCGAATCAAGAGAAACTGCGAATGAGCAAAAGCGCCGCGGATCAACGTAAGTGGAACGAACGAAACCTGTTCAAATCTCTAATTATTAAACTTTCCACATAAATGATTTGCATAACGGATAAACATTGGTACATATCAATTACATTTTTTTTTAATTATTTTTACTTTTATTGTATTTTTATTTATATTTTTATTTAGATATTATTATTTTTTATTATTTGGACTCTTGTTCACTCCAAACAACGCATATTGCCACCTGGATATAAGCGGTTCGTATTTAAGACCATCTGCTGGGGACTGCGTAAGGAAGGAAGTGGGAGAAATGTCTGTTCACGTTTAAACTTTTGCAAGTTACTACATTCAAGGAAACGGAAACGGAGAATAATTCTACAGTCTACCAGTCTGAGGGAATAAATTATTAAAGTAACCGGCTTTCCGGTGTCTAGGGATTTTTACAGTGAAGGGGATGGATTTTGCTGCTACACGAATTTGTCAAAGATGTACACATTGGGGGGAACAAGTGCAATGGGTTCGTCGGAGCACATTCCATTAAAGTACTTGTAAAATAGACCCAGGGATGCAACATTGCATTAATTAGACAGAGGAAGGAGCTTTACTGATTTGACTTTTCTTTTTTTTTCCTTTTTTTTTTTTTTCTTAGGGGGACTTTGTCTAAAGGGGAGAAATTAATGATAGATGCATCAGTCCAGATGTGGTAAGAATACTTCATGTATGGGCGAATGGTGGTTCTTTTATGTAAGAATTTCAAATGATCTCCTCTTTTAGAAATTAGCTTTTTGGGTTTTTTAACCCACACACCCCTAAAAACCCATGTTGCCACTGAAGTGTAAAAAAAAAAAAAAAACTGACAGAAGCCGAATTTGGGAATAAAAAGCAACCTAAGTGAGGAATTGAGCAGAAAGATGTTTGTTGGTTTTACATTTAAATTTCTGCATGTTGGTACAGTCGGAAGAGGGAGGGGTCATAGGTAGGCGGTCCAAAGAAAGTTATTAGAAAATATTCCAACATTTAGGGACTTCTATGGTGAAGAAGTTTTATTTTGCTAATAGTTAAATTGGGCAGAAGTGCAGCAAGTTCATCAGAGCACAAGTACTCGTGGAAATACTTGTAAAACATGCACAGGGATGCAATACTGCAGTGATGGGACAGGGGCTGGAGTTTGGCAAAGAGTACGGGAACATTAGATTAGAAATTTTTTCCCGCCTTTCCCATTCAAGAGGAAAGCTAGAGTTTTAGGGCATTTATGAACTATATCTGAAGTAAAGCTGAATGTAGTCTCAACCACTAGAGGGCAACAGTTTAAAACAAACAATGTAAACCAAGAGTGCACACAAATGTTTCAGCATGAATGCTACATATGACTTAATAAATGATCTACTACCTATTAAAAATGCAGAACACATAATAAATATATTGAAAATTATTTTTATATGCATTTGTGTAACGGAGCACATATGAGTGTGTGTGAAAACATCATAGCAGCTGAACGATAAGTGGTTAGCGAAGATATAAGAAGCAGCAGCCGTTTTTGCACTATGCAACTTAGCAAGTGTGCATGAGCTTGCGTCACATGAAAAGGTAGCACGTGATTGAGAAGAGAAGTGCACACCGGGCGAGATGGACGTGGTGGTGGCAAGACAACAGGGTTTCGTTAATGTTATGGTAGACTAAATGAATAGTAAAGTCAAAATGACAAGAAGGAAACGTTGTTTGGGGAGTAACGGCAATAAATGCCTTTTACTAAAACGGAATAAAAAGAGATGGATTTAATTTTTGTTTGTTCTGTTGCGACTGCACCTGACGGCGTAGAGGTCAGATTTGAAGTGTAATGAACACAGTTCGAGCATAACGCCCATGTTACGTTTGTACCTTACATGACGGCATCAACCCATATTGCACAGTATAACCCTGTACATTTTTTTTTTCGTTACCTTACTCTGGTGATTTGCACTGAATGGAATCAATCGGGGAAGCATGATCTGGACAGTTGTTTAAAGCCAGCCTCAAGCTCGGTCAATCGGTATTTAAACTTAATGATTTTCATGTAAGAAAAGGCTGACTCATATAAATAAGTACACCTAAATGATGCAATCAAGAAGATAGCATATTTAGTGATGTTCAGGTCCTCTGTGAGCAAGTTCCAGACTTGTCAATGAGCTCTGGCCTTCGGCTGAATGTCGACTTATAGTGTCAGAATTTCGTCCTCCACTCCAGAAGAGTTCAGGTGAAACGGTATTGCAATTTTTAATGCAAGTGAAACAACATCGGCATGTTCCTGGAAAGAGCAGCACATAAATGTAGAGATGAGCTTGATTAAAGCAAAGTCTTTTAAAGATTTTGTCCAATTTTGACACACGATTGCCAATTCCAATTGTTTTATCTAGCATGCACTCTCACGCTGTGCACGTGACTGCTCTTATGTCTCCAGCTCTGTTGAAAGGTTCTGAAAGTTTGCCAGCGGCAACTGTGTTCTTTTTTACACAGTGATCACCACTTATCAAGGCCCGGAAGCCAATCAGGGATAAGGGTTATTGCAAGTACATTACGTTAGTGTGGAGATTTGATGAAGTGTTTACTTAAGGGGGCGGTTCATAAGGAATTTGTTAACGTTGGACTTGAAGACATCCAAGTTGTAGTCCGGTGGGAAGCAGGCAGACGGAACAGTTCCACAGGCGTGCAGTTCTAAGAAAGAACTCAATTCAATGCAATCTACCCACAATGTTTCTGTGATCGACTAATCGACCACGATCGACATAATGAGCACCCCTGATGTAAATCCACATATGCACTAAAGTGTACTTTATTTATCCACATGCTTGTGTGTGTGTGCGCACATGCATCTGTGTATACTTTTTACAATTTAAATCTTTTTCAAATCCTGTTTCCCCCCCCCCCAAAAAAAAAATGCACAAAATATTAAAATTGTTTACGGCTGTCTCAAGGCAGTAGACTTTGCTGCTTGATGAGACTGTAGTATTTTCTCTTCTACAGGTTAGAAACTTGGTTTTAGCAGAGCTTTGGAGTTCTTAATTTTAGTGCTTTCAGTAGCGCTCTGGAGTCCTTGATTTTTTTTTTCACTGCTCACGTCTGAAATTGCTTATTTTTTTATTCATTATATTTTGCTTTAAAACAAGTTCAAGTATAATGAGAGATCAAGACGTAAGTTTGAAAAGAAACACACTTTTTAATGCTGCTTTGTTTATGATCCCGATCAATCTAAAACGAATTCTGGAGCAATAAATTATTAATACAGTAGAACACTTAGTAAATAATATATACTACATAAAATAGTGTTCAATTCTCTAAATGTGACAGGTGCGTGCAATAATGCAGTTGGTCACTTGGAACGTGATAGATACTGAATCGAAATGTTCGATACTCTAAATGCAGCTGGCATTAGGGTTAAAATATAATTTTATTCCTAATAAGTTTTATGTTGAATGGAACAGTGCTCAATACCCTACGTAGAATATACATTTAATTAGTAAGAAATATTTACTGAATTGAAAACTGTTCAATATGTTAGTAAACTAATTATTAGTATTGCTAGTATTAATATATAATCTAAAGAACTGTTTTGTCATTTCGCGACTTATTAGATCCGTGGCTAGATATGAGTAAATCATCCCTGTATTTGAAACCCAAATATCAGGTCATTTCCAATTCTTAATTTTATTTCAGACTCTATGATCAACATGAAGAGTACGAAGAGCATGGGGAATTTGAAGTCGTCCATCAGTAGCAGTAGTATCGACAGCGGCGTAATGAGTAGCGAAAATATTAATGGGCAAAATCATTCTAAAGTAAGTTTTAAAAACATAAATTTGTGACTCAAACTTGAAAGGAATTTGGAAGCATTTAAACCGGCTAATAGAACATTATTTCTGGTTTTAAAATTCTCAGCAAATCATGAATTTAAAAATAGATAGTTTGGAAAACTGTTTACATCCAATTTTATAGATTAAAACATTAGCCTAACGAAATTAGTTTTTATAACAAATCTATTTATCTCACACTTATTGACTGGCTTTTGATTTTATAGCATTTTTTGTTCTCCTTATATCAAATGGCTTCATGCCTTGTCTGGAGTAACTTTCATTAAAAAAAATAGTGTAGCTTTTATGGCATTTTCAGCATACAAATAGTATTTATTTTAGTGTCATGTGGCCAATAATTTATGTGCTTAGAAGTGTTCGTTTGTAGTATTGGCCTTAACCATCTCTCTTCTATGGCATTATCTTTACTTGAGTAAATTTGTAGTAATTCTGCAATCGTTTTCGAGTCTAACAGTGCTCAACACTAATATATACCAACGTAGCTTCTGAAAATTTCATTTTTCATTAAAAGAAAATAGATTGTATTGTTTTTGTAGAAAAATCTTTTGGGAGATATATTTTTTATTTTCCTCTTCTTCCTTTCTCTTGAATTTGCATACTGCTGTTGATGTTGCTGGTTATGTGACTAATTTCGGCCTATTGATTGGTCTGCGCATTCCTTCATTTTATAATAAATTTCGAGCTGTTGGCAGATTGGACTGGACTAGAATGAAATGGACATTCGAAATGTATTGACATACTATCTTTTCTCCTTCGAAACGGGACATTAAAATGTTGAAGTGAACGCATCTAAGTTATCTGGCGAAGTTTATAATGTTGAAGTGCTTGCGTCTAAGTTACCTGACGTATTTGTATCTCACTGAGAGAAATCTAGTTCAAGGAAATCCAAGAAATAAATTGCAGTTAAATATGTTGGAAAATGCCAGCTTGGAGGAGAGAAGGCACTTGTGAGAAATTTTATCACTAGAGAAGATTGAAATAAAAAGTGTCTATCAACTAGAGATTTTCTTCCAAGGCCTGAAGAAAACTGACATGTCTCAAGTTGCAGTTTTTTCTAAGTCAAAAGGAGATTTCTATTCTGAACTCAAAGAAGGAATGAACTTTTGTTTTTGTTGTTTTTTTTTTACTGAACTTCTTGCCTCTTCAGAGAACGTACATGTATTTTGTTTTTTACAAGTTATTCCTTCAGGAAAATGAGGAAATAAATTCCTCGCTACAAGAACTCTCTCGGAACATTATTTCAGATAAGAAGTTATCTTTATCTGTAGATATTTCAACTAACTTATTCGAGAGGACTTTTATTTAAAAATAGATGACATTACAAAATGTAAACTTAAATTGCAAAAAAGGGAACAAACTCTTTTCGACTTTTGTAAAAGTATTACGACATTCTAAAAATCATTTAATATTTTCAATAGCATTTATATAATTATTTCTTGTACTTGGATTAGTAATAAGAAGACTTTTGACTGTTTGCCTTTTTATTGATTGACGTTTGTGTTTTACAGGGATGCAATATCTAGTAAAACAATTGAGAAAAATTATATAGTGGAACAATAACGATTCTCGTCTGTTTTTTTTTTTTTTTTTTTTTTTTTAACGCTTTTGCGTAGTTTTAATAAACTGTCTAATACTTTGTAAAATCTTTTCAGTAATAACGGTTTTAAATAATTTTAAACAATTATTTTCACAAGTGAAATGCAATTCGGAAAAATATAAATACTAAGATACCATTATAAAACTATAAGAAAAAATTGTAAAGACTAAGTACAGTAAATGCAACTACCGTAAATGTCTAAAATAAGTAAATTAATCATAAAATTGCTGAACATGAATAAATCATAAATAATTCGAAAATATTTAAAGATCTATTAACTTTGAATATGGTAAAAAATAGGAAATTATATTACACTAGCGAGGGGTACCCGGCGTTGCCCGGGTGTTTGGAGGTGTGTGGAAACTCCGGGGGTGGGGGCTGAAAATGTTTTGGTAGGTAAGTATGAGGATCGAACCCGAACCATTGAGGCAAAGTTGTAAATTAAAGTGAAAAATAAAAACGTGCGGCGTTAACGATTGTCCCACCGCGAGATAACGGAAACACGTTTGAATTTATTTAATTACTTAGATTTGGCAGGTGCCCGTTTTAATGAGTTAATGAGGTCAAATTTGACTGCGGGATAGAACGCTTCCCAAGATGTTATAGGAAAAAGTCTAATCCACATGCAGTGAGCGACAAATGTTGAATATTTATCTTCCCAAAATCGAGCAAATTAAATAGACAGGCGAGCTTCGTTGTTAACTGTGAGATATTACGATTTATATGTGATATAAAAAGTTTTAAAAAGTTGTGAACCGACCGACCGCTTCTCTGAAAAAAGCCTTTTGTAGACACACAGAAAAAGCGAACACACATACATACATACATTTTCGTTTTTATATTTATAGATGGTTATAAGTAGGGCTGTGACAACAGAATATTCTTTTCATTCTTTTGACTCTCGCATGTATATCCGACACAGTTAGACACACTCAACCGAGAACCACATCTGTCTATATAAAACCTTATAAGATATAAACCTATAGCGTATAATTCACCTATTTACCCTCCTATTTTCCCCTTCTTTCTTTCAACTTAACGCCCGACAATTCAAAAAATTATAAATAATAAATAAAACAAAAAAATAATTTTTTCAATCTCTCCCTGCCCGGCTAATTTATATATATATATATATATATTTATGTATATATATTTATGTATTTTTATTTGTGTGCGTATCTTCTACATATGTGTGTGTGTGTGTATATATATATATATATATTTGTATTTGTGTGCGTATCTTCTATATGTGTATTTATGTGTGTGTGTATTTTTGTGTGTATGTGTTTTATTCACTTATTATAAATATCTCCCTAATAATTTTATTAATTTATTATTTGATTAACTTATATTCTTACCTATTTCTATTAACTTACTGATATTCTTACCTATTTCTATATTATCAAAATAAACCTGTAACTTATAATTCATTAATTTATATTTTCCTTCTCTCTTTCCTTCAACTACAATGCCCGAAAATTAAAAAATTATTTATAAAATATTTTTCAATTCCCCCCTTCCAGCTAATTTATATATATATATATATATATGTATGTGTGTGCATTTCTATGTATGTGTATTTGTATTTATATATATGTTTATATGCTTGTATCTTTACGTATCTGTGCGTATGTGTGTGTATATGTATATATATATATATATATGTACTCAGGCATGTGCTCTTCCCCCATTTACGTATGTGCATTTGCTGTACATATGTATGCTTGTATTTGTGTATGTGTGTTACTTATAATAATTTTTCCTTAATTTTATTAATCTATTATTTAAGTTACTTACTGAAGTTTTCACCTATTTTATTTTATTAAAATAAACCTGTAACGTATAATTTCTACCTGCCCGGCTAATATATATATATA
>NC_136500.1:21051350-21203850 GCF_053919585.1 Euprymna scolopes
TCTGATTTCTGCCCATCAACCACTACTCTTATGACCCTATCTGAGAGAAATGATTTAATATTAGTATTAAGATGTTAATTAAAATATTGTATTAATAAAAGGTGGATCGGCATTACTCTTTTCACTGTTTTTCTTAATTTGCTTTGGTTTATCAGTCTTCTACATTGCACGGTCTCCTATAAATTACCTTTTATTTCTTTTTATATTTCTATTTTCTTTTAAGGGAAATCTCCATTTTCTGAAGAAAATTCCTAAGGATTCAGAAGCAGCCAGTATGATGGTTGGAACGATAGATTCCCTTTCACATTTCTACATGGCGTTTGTCCGTTTGGAAAAATCCGGAATGCTTGGCCAACTCACAGAAGTTTGTTTGCCGACCAAATTTTTGTTCATTCTTCTCGCACCCAGTGGATACCTAAACGAAATTCAAGAAATTGGCCGAAGTATTTCTACAATGATGATAGATGAGGTGAGGTTTTTTTCTTTTATTTTAGTGGTCTGACAACCAAAACAGCATAACTGAAACTGGCCTGCGGGACACACACACACACACACACACACATATATATATATATATATATATATATATATATAGGCATATTTTATTAATTTGAAAATATGGGGATCATTTTTTTTTTACCAATTGTTAATACTATTCTATGGTTAGAACTTTATATCTTCAAAAAGCGAGCAAATTTTCATGTAGTTTCGTCTCATAAAACCAAAGATATGAGCTTTTCAATATTCAATTTAGCTACCAGTATAGATATATACATGGATATACCACCTTTTTCTACAATTTAATAAGCTCGAAATTGTAGCGACTATTAATCAGAATTTAACAAATGAAAGCTCGTTGGAAAGGTAATGACTTGAACTGTGTAGTGACATTTGCCTTTTAGGTCGCACATGAAGGGGATCATCCATCATCCAGAGCCTATTTTTGGCACGTTTTTACAGCCGTAAAATGTTTCAATCATAGTCATTTATTTTCTTATTTTGTAATTCATATGCAAAACTATCTGATATTTCCCCAAAACTTCTGGCTTTGATGGAGGGGAGACTAAAACTTGCTACTAAGATTTCAAATGATCTGAAATAACAGCAAGGGGAGACTTGATTCCAAACATTTCTCATATATTATATCTCCTCACTTTGGTTTTCATACATAAAGTAAATTTCACAGTATATAAGGATTATTTGATACTGGAGAAATTTATAATCGGACCCTATGTTTAGAATCAAGTCTCTCCTTGCTATTATTTCAGATCATTGAAAACCATAGCAAGTTTTAGTCTCCCCGCCAAAAGTTTGGAGGAAATATCAGATATTATTGGTATCCTTATTTTGTGACGTTATTTCTGTATCTTATCTACCAAGACTTTAAACTTAGCAAAAATTGTGACAGTTATCAACAATAATTTCTCCTTGCAGACAGCAGCCCCTGTGAGGTGATTTGGTTACATGAATTAGGACGATAATCGAAATCGGAAAAATCAAAACTTTTGGGGGATATTAGAACTCTATTAAAATGGTCCTGTGGCGATGGAAGTCATTTTGGGGCTAATGGACTTTAAGTGTATGAGGGAGTGGCACTCATCTGACAGGACGTTGCAATCACCATATATATGTAGTGTGTGTGTGTATGTATATATATATATGTGTATATATATATATATATATATATATATATATATATAATGTGTGTGTGTGTGTATGTAGCCTTTGAGACTTTACAAGACCGATTGCCACAATCGATTGAAAATTTCTTGGAGACTAAATGTGGTAATCACTCGCCGGCCAGTTGATAAAATTTCTTTAAATAAAGAAACATTTATTTTATGACTCTCGAATATGCGGTGTCTCATCATTTGTGAATTCTTTCATCTCTAGATGTGAGACCATTGGAATATCGTATTGAAAAAAGAGTGGTCATGCTAAAAGTAAAGAAGAGGTCAAATTCACAAATTCAGCGCGTAGTCAAAATGTCGCCTTCATTTAGCTCTCTGATTTTGAAATCCATTTGGAAAAATTCTTTGGTGCTACAACTACATACACTCCATGCTTACAAAAGTAAAGACGAACATTTGAAAGAGGAAAAAACGCATCGTTCCGTCAAGTATGCGAAGAAATGATTATTATTTCTATGGAACAATAATATGAATGATGCTATATAATGAAACAGGTGTTGAATTTTAACGTTTTGTTGAATATTTACTGATATGTTTGTAGCACTAAAATGGTTGATTTACAAGAGTTAAACATTTTCTTGTTAGATTATAAACACAGTAATTTCTTGAATTGTTGTAAAATTATTTACTATTATTGACTGAAATAAAGACATAAAGTCGGACGACTAAAAATATTTTAGGGCGGAGTAAAGTTTCCCTCACACTCAACTGGCAGTCGAGTTATTTTTTTTTCAAATCTCAAAGGGTATGTATATGTGTATGTATGTATGTATATGTATATATAATCCTTCAGGGAGACTAGCCGCCCTCCTCACCAAACAAGTCTGGTGGGGGAACCAGTTTAGTCGCCGGTGACCCGACCATGAGGCAGGTAGTACTGGGTTACATGGTACCAGTAGCACATGACATGACCTGACATAAAATCGTCCACAACAAAGAAAAATGGTGTCAGCGACTCGCAAAACTCTCTCTCCAAGAAAAAAAATTAATTTTAGACAATTACAAAGAAAAGAAATCAATTTCAACAATTTTTAATATCGTTCGAAGATCAAAAAGTTTTGTTCATCGTGTGATACCTCGATATAAGAACAAAAATATATTAGAAGCATCCCCGAAAACCGGCGGACTCCCTAAAATGTCTCAAAGAGAAGATAGGATTATGGTAAGGCAGGCTCTTAGTGACCGATTCAAATCCGCAACATCTTTTTCTCGTGATTTTAATGAACAGACTGGGAAAAATATATCTAGAAAAACTGTTTCTCGACGGTTAGCAGCTGCCAGATTGCATTCCAGGATGCCAGTATCTAAACCCTTGATCTCCAAGAAGAACAAAAATAGCCGTTTGAAGTTAGCCCATGAGCATGTCGTCTGGACTGATGAACAATGGGCTAAGGTTCACTTCAGCGATGAATCCAAGTTCAATTTGTTTGGATCTGATGGAAAGAAGCATGTACGGCGTAAAGCAGGTGAATGATTATCCTCCAAATGTGTTAAAAAGACACTTAAATTCGGAGGGGGAAGTGTAATGGTGTGGGGTATGATATCCTCGGAAGGAGTTGGCCCTCTAGTTCGAATCTATGGTAGGGTTAATGCGGAGACTTATAACCAGCTCCTTCAACAACATGTCATTGAGAGCTTACGCCTTTCACCTAATCAGCCAAGCATTTTTATGCAAGATAACGCCCCTTGCCATAAAGCTAAAAAAGTGATAAGTTTTATCGAGGAAGAAGAATAAGAGTAATGGACTGGCCAGCGCAGAGTCCGGATCTGAATCCAATAGAAAATGTTTGGAAAATGATAGGAGAAAGAGCACAGACGAGGAATCTCCAAAATCAAAATTATTTGTGTATATATATTGTATATATATGTGTGTGTGTGTGTATATATATATATATATATATATATATATATATATATATATATATATATATACATATATATACAACATATTTAATCCTTTATCGAATTCTATTTTTATGTGTTTGTATTCTTTATACATATACAACAACTTTTGTCTTTTATTTTTAATACCAGGATCAGAGTGTAGTGTCTTATGCTTGGAGATGTGTGACAGAGAAATGTATGAACAATCAAATACGTCATTATCGTATCATATCTCTGCCTTGCTCCCTGTCTCTGTCTGTCTTTATGACCCTTTGACTATGAAGAATAAAGTTCTAAAAAATGATCTTGTTTATTTATTTATTATGTTTCTTCAGATATTTGGAGAAGTTGCATATAAATGTCGGAACAAAAATGATCTGATTGCTGGCATTGAAGAGTTCATGGTCCAAGGGACAATCTTGCCTCCTGGTGAATGGGACCCGAAAATCAGGATTGAGCCCCCTCTTTCTGTCCCCTCTCAGGTAAATATTTTGATTAGCTTTTATTTTATTTTCGATGAAATGTTTAACAGTTTTCAAAAATTACAAAGAAGCCTGTTGCAACTAATTAAACATTGACGATATTGAAATGTCGGCCAATAAAGAAGTTTATAATTGGATTTTTTATATCTTTGTCATAATCGATTTGAAATATGGAGAATCGTATTATTTATGATATCTGTCCAGAATTCCCCATGTATTAAAAATAAAATCTATATGATCTATTTACCTGTGATGGAATAATAAAAATATTTTATTCCAAAATTTTCATAAACTGATTAAGTAGTTTTATTTTAAAATAAAAAATAAAAAATTGAAAAAAACAATTTTTCTAATTAAATAAAGAATGGCTGTCTTGTCCGCCATTTTAAAAAGTCCAAAAGCAATAAAAAAAATACAAAAAAAAAAACAGGGGAGATAACTCGACATAATTTATACTTGTGAGATTTATATTGCATTGCCTACGAATTTCCCTTAATCGCTTAAAATTATTTTGTTTATAAATTTGATGTTTTGGTGTACAATATTTTCCTGGGTACGTATATCGTACAGCTGTTTCTTTATTTGTCTTTTTTAATATTGAGAATTCTGGAGAAAGACCATTATGTCAAGGATTTAACGAAACACTTTTTATTTTTAAATCTTCAGTATTACTTTTGACCTATGCAATTGACGTTGTCATTTAAAACTGGCTCGTGTTCATTTTAGCATCAAATTTGGTGGAGGGGTGGAATTGTTCAATTAATCACTTGTGTTGGGTGTTTTCTTGTTGAATAACCCCTGTAGCAAAGCGTTATTTCACAGATTCGCTATATAGTTCAAAGAGAAATAACTCCATTGAAATTTTTTCAAGTCTTAAAATAGACACTAGATCTAAAAGAACACCATTTCGCCCATGCAACTCGTTGCTGGAATGTTCACTGGATGCTTTGTCCCAAAGTCATGTGAATTTTATAGGGACTAGTTTTTGTCTTCTCGCGTATGAGTACAGCAAACAAGCCAGGGGCATTGCAATTTCAATTATAAAGTATGCAGGAAAAAGCAAATCAGTTTCAGTGAGAAACATCTGTCCTAATGCTAGCGCATGATTAAGTAGTTCACTGCAATGGATAAATACCTTAACAAGGTATTTCTATTCATGCAAGTAGCAATGAATGACTTTCTCTAAATCTTTCTCTTTTCTCCAGATATATGAATTTATACATAGCTGTCTACATGAAAACATTTCTAAGCTTGCTCTAATAAAAAAAAAAAATATGAATTTTAATTCCATATTCATGCATTTCTAATTTTGTTACGGCATACCAGGCAAAAATAGTTACTACTCCGCACCACAAAACAAAACAAAACTGTTAAATAAAACTATTTTTTAATATACTAGCATGGGTTCCTGGCGTTGCCTGGGTGTTTGGAGGTGTGTTGAGCAAAAAAAAAAATAGTAGTAAAGCAGACTCGAACCCGTACCGTGAAGGAGGAAAAGAACGAGAAAAAAAAAACGTGACGTCTTTGCTGTTATGACTAACGTCAAACTGGAAGTGACGTAAGTTTAAATTAAGGCTAGACAATCGAAAAGAGGGGATGACTTTCGAAAATATCGCCGAAAAAGCGACCCTTCCCTGTAGAAAAGTGCCCAGTTGAGAGTGAAGAAATTAATGTTTTTAGCTAATTTTTCGGTATTTGTCGTCTGAAGGGTCGAGCTTCAAAACGATACTCATCTTGTGAAAATCCGTCGCTTCTATTGAAAGTTTTAGGCAGACATGCAAACATACATACATATATACATTTATATATTGGTAGCTCAAATTTTCGACCCAAACCGATTAAAAAGCTTGCCCTATCTCTGAATACCCTTTATGTAAAATTTCAAATGTTTAGACCAGAAATTGTCTGAGTAATTTGGTAGAGACCGCAGAGGTCAAATTATTTTTTACTTTGACCCCTATTATGACCCCTTAACATTTGTTTTAGGCTCAAATCAAGTTATTAAGTTAGATCCATGTCCAAGAAACCTATATCTACAATTTCAAGTGTTTAGACCCAAAATTGGCGGAGGATTTTGGTAGAGTTCTCAAAGGTCAAATTGTTGAACTTTGACCCCTTGACAGCTAAATTTCTGGCCGAAAACGGATTACAAAGATTTTCCCAAATCTCAATACCCTGTATATCAAATTTCGAGTCTGTAGATTAAAATTGAGTTATTGCGAATGAAAATGTACACGGACAGACACACAGATTTTCACTTTTATAGATATAGATATAAACGTCGTGTTTGAGTGGATTGTTATTTGTTGTTGTTCTTGAGTATTTTTTTATTATAAAAGAGTCATATTTAAATGAATATTTAAATGTCATCCATAATAATCACCTTTCAACCTCAAAAGGGTTGATATGTCGTAAAGCACAATCTTATGTTAATCAAATTCTATTAATGATCGAAATGTTAACTCTGTGTGTTTTCCATAACATTTAAAATATTACATAATGATGCATGATATGGGAAAATATTGTTACATAATTTTTCTTTGGGGGTGGGGGTACCTATGCAGAAGCAACCTTAATAATGTAACGAAAGTCCCAGAGTTTTGACAACAAATTTCAAACTTGGCAGAGACATGGAGACGATAGTTTCTTACATTTGAACAATATCGCTTCTTACTACTTTGCATGTTTCTAATATTTCGTAAATGAATCTAATTCCAACGAACTGGCATTCATCATCTAAAAAGGCACTGGAATCCATTCACTAACGCTCACGCTAAGTCCATGTGGCAACAGCATTCCCCCACAAAAAAAAAAAAAAAAATCTTTATTAAAAAATAGCCTGGGCGTCCGGCGTTGCCCAGGTGTTTGGAGGTGTGTTGAGCAAAAAAAACAAAAACAAAAACAAAAAAAAAGTTGTAGTATGGGGAAACGAAAGCAGACAAGCTCGAACCTGTACCGCGAAGGAGGAAAAGAACATGAAAAAAAAGTGACGTCTTTTACCATTGCGTCAAACTGGAAGTGGCGAAGGTTTAAATTAAAGCTAGTCAATCGAAAAGAGGGGATGACCTTCGAAAATATCGGCAAAAAAGCGACCCCCCCCCCCTTGTAGAAAAGTGCCTGGTTGAGAATGAAGGAACTGTTTGTAGCCAATTTTTCGACATTTGTCATTCGAAGGGTCAAGCTTCAAAACGATACCGATCTTGTGAAAATCTGTGGCCCCTATCAAAAGTTTTAGGCAGACATACATACAAACAGACGGGTGGAATTTATATTATAGATGAACAATTTATGTCTCCGTCTCATTTATTTGCAATACATCCCTTCATCCTCTTACACACCTCATAAAAATAATAATAAATAAATACTGGGGGAGGGCTGTTTTGTCAACTGATAATACGATCTAAGAGAGATAAGCATATTTTCCTAGGTATAATTTGGGACACTGAAATAATCAGAACAATGAAAGAATGTTTTGAAGATGAAACTACAGTATAGCATGAAAAAATTAAACTTTAATCATTGCCAGAAATTGACAGTTTAAATTCTTCAAAATCTCCTTCAAAAAAAATTTAATTCTTCTGGCGCTGACTGATTAACTAAAATAAAGAAAAGCAAATTTCTTATTTTTATATTTTTTTTTATTTACGTTAACAAGTTTAATTTTTGATTTTGATTAATTATTATCGTTTCATTGTAACCGTTAATTAATAAGCGCCTCAAATTGGACTTTGCAAAATATGCTTATTTTTGCTATGTTTATGCTGGTTAGCTCCCTTGGATCGGAGTATCTGTTGATATAAGCGCCGAAAAAATTCATTGAACAAACTATGCGAATTATTTATAAACAAGTTTGTTAGTCGAACGTTCAGATGACGACATATGTCAAAACTCTAGAATTTCTATAAATACTTAACATCTTTGGAAGTCTACTCAGTATTAGCAGTTATTTTGTGTTTGTGCTTTTTATGACTTGGTAACATTTAAAAATATAAAAGAAAGTTTTTTTTTGTACGCTAAAAAGGGGGAAATAACTCTTGAATACTAATTGCGCTGATCTAAGGGAGATGATTGAATTGTCCTGAAAGCAGTATTTATTTATTTCTATATTTTTTTTTTTTTTTTTTTTTTTTTAATTTCTGAATTACGTTTCCAGGAATTACGCCGATCATCATCGGGAACTTCATGGAAAGAGACTGAAACCGAAGAAGAATGCGAAACCCATGATGATCCTTCTCTTACCAGAAGTGGAAAGTGAGTACATGATCCTGGGCGGTTCAATTGTAGTATAAGTTGTAATCTACGTAGGTACACAGGGGACGATAACAGGGGGAACACGGGCAAACGGACGGTGCACAAAGAGACAGCATGTAGATACTTGCGGTCGGCTCTCGGCTGAATAAAATCTTAAAACAAACTCGGCGTTTGCGTTCTCAGTGAGAAACACCACATGGCGACAAGGATGAGATCATTTCTCATAAAGGGGAAAGTTATTTAAACTTTTTCTCATCGCGTTTAATAGAAATTAAATAGCGACATATTTCTACCTGCACACACGCATTTTAAAAACATAACGTCTTATGGTAAAATCGACGAATTCTCGCCGAATGGAGGTGCTTGGGATACATACTCAGAAAGATTGGAGTATTATTTCGAGGCTAACGGAATACAAGATCCAGGAAAGAAAAAGGCCGTCCTTCTTTCTGTTTGTGGTGGTGAAACATTTTCTCTGCTGAAGGATCTCATTATGCCGCACAGCTTAAGAGACAAAAGTTGTGAGGAACTCTCGCTCTCGTTAAAAGAGCACTGCAACCCAACACCGTCCGTAATTGTTGAGCGATTCAACTTTAACATGTGCCGCCAACAACCAGGTCAGTCCATTTCGGATTTTATTGCTCATTTAAAAAAAATTACAAAGTTTTGTGAGTTTGGAAATACGATAGACGAGATGTTGAGAGATTTGCTCGTCGTTGGATTGATGGATGACCGAATCCGTCGGCGACTGCTTTCCGAGAGGAAACTAACATTTCCTTATGCCCGACAGATAGCTCTTGCCATGGAAAGTGCAGACAGGAATGTTAGTGGCATGGCAGCCTGTTCAACGTCCAATTTTACAATACAGACGAAAGTCAACCAGGTTGAACGGCCTACTCCACTACGGAGACAAAAACAAAGACCATGTTTCTGATGTAACGGAAAACATTATCCCAACTCCTGTCGTTTCAAAGAGGCAACGTGTAATTTTTGTCACAAAACCGGTCACATTTCGCCAGCCTGTTTGACCCGGAAGTACAACGACAGAGCTGGAAATCCTAAAACCCACAAGGTCACCAGTGAAGAACCAGTAGACGAAGATACAGGCAGCGACTGCGCCTCTGTGCATAGGCTGTTTAACCTGCCAGCAAATAGCAAAACCGAGCCCCTGATGGTGTTGGTGGGCATAAATAGTCGAGATGGAGATCGACACCGGAGCTGCTGTTTCATTGATCAGCCGCAATGCATTTGAAAAACTATGGTGTGAACCTGATAAGCTGGTACCTAAGCCTATGTCACAGAAACTAGCAACCTACACAGGAGAAAGTATCACATCGTGTGGTACGTGTCAAGTGTCGGTAGACTATGATGGCCGACAGTTAGTGATTGTTCCTGGTTCTGGCCCTGCACTTCTTGGTAGAAACTGGTTACAAGTAGTGCAACTCAGCTGGAAACGCATTCATCAGCTGAAAGCAGTAAATACTACACCTGCAGTTGAAGACATTATTGCAAAATACCCCAATGTTTTCAAGGATGAATTATGCACACTGAAGGGTTTCACAGCAAAACTTAGTGTTGACCCGAAAACAAAGCCCATATTCTGCAAGGCTCGACACATGCCCTTTGCATTGCGTGAAAAGGTTGACAAGGAGCTGGATTAACTAGAGTCTCTGGGTATTATCGAACCAGTACAATACTCAGAATGGGCTGCCCCTATAGTAGCAGTTGTCAAAACTGACCAAACAATACGGTTGTGTGGAGATTATAAAACTACAATGAACAAATGTTCAAATCTCGACCAGTACCCTATCCCCAGGATTGATGATTTGTATGCAAAATTGGTGCAGGGAAAGAAATTCACCAAGCTTGACTTGAGATCAGCGTTCCTGCAGGTTCCGTTAGAGGAAAACTCAAAGCAGTACCTTACAATCAATACACCACGGGGTCTCTACAGGTTCAACCGCCTCAGTTTTGGAGTAAAATCAGCTCTTGGTATCTATCAACGCTGTATGGACAATTTGTTGGCAAATGAATCACATGTCGTATGCTATCAGGACGACATACTAATTACAGGATCATCAGACGCGGAACACTTGATCACTCTTGACAGAGTGTTAGGGAAACTCTCAGAATCTGGTCTCCGCGTTCGTCTGGACAAGTGCAAGTTTATGGCACCCTCCATAACCTACTTAGGTCATTGGATTGACTCCAAAGGCCTTCACCCTACAGCAGAAAAGATCCGTGCCATCCGGGATGCACCAGCCCCACGCAATGTGACCGAACTTAAGGCTTTCTTGGGCTTATTCCAGTTCTACGCTAGGTACGTCCACAACGTCGCAGATAAGTTGGGCCCCCTCTATTATCTACTGCGGAAAGGTGTCTCTTGGACGTGGGGCACCCCCGAATTAACAGCTTTTCAGCGAGCCAAAGATGCATTGCAGACCACAAATGTCCTGGTTCACTATGACCCGAAGGAGGAACTGGTACTGACCTGTGACGCCAGTCAATATGGTGTCGGAGCTGTTTTGTCGCACATCTTTGCCGACGGTTCAGAGAAATCTGTTGCTTTTGCTTTGAGAACAATGTCACCGGCTGAGAAAAATTATAGTCAGTTGGACAAGGAGGGACTGAGTATTATCTTTGGGGTTAAAAAGTTTCATCACTACTTATTTGGATGTGCATTCCGTATCATTACGGATCATAAGCCACTTATCAGCCTCTTTAGCCCAACAAAGCCAACATTGGACACCCTGCCACCAAGAATAATACGTTGGTCACTGTTGATGAGTGCTTACGATTACACGATAGAATATAGGCCTGGTTCACACATCGTCACTGCCGATGCAATGAGTCGTCTCCCCCTGCAGGAAGCATTAGATGTCCCAACACCAGGCTGCATTATACATCTCATGGATCACCTGGACAATTCCACCGTTGACTCGACTGACATTTGTGCTCATACACGCAAAGACCCCATCCTCTCTAAGGTTGTTCAAGCCACACAACATGGAAGGTGCAATCTCCCACATGATGCTCCGTATTTACCATTTCACGCTCGTAAAAACGAACTAAGTGTTGAAAGGGGGTGCCTGCTGTGGGGTTCACGAGTGGTAATTCCCCACCATCTCAGGCAGAGAGTGTTGGACGAGCTTCACCAATGCCACCCTGGCATAGTCAAGATGAAGGCCCTCGCCCGGACCTATGTATGGTGGCCGGGGATAGATGCTGACATCGAAAAAAAGGTGAACAACTGTTACCCTTGTCAGTGCTCCAGAAGCCTACCTGCTAAGACACCACTACACCCCTGAGAATGGCCAGCTGAACCTTGGCAGCGGGTTCACGTTGATTATGCCGATTACAATGGCCAATACCTGCTTGTCATTACGGATGCACACTCAAAATGGGTTGATGTCTATACCACAAGTGCAGCTACTTCAGCCACTACAATTGAAAGGTTGAGGCGTTGTTTTGCTACTCATGGTCTCCCGCACATTGTTGTCAGTGATAATGGCCCATGCTTCACCAGTTCAGAATTTGCAGAGTTCATGAAACGGAATGGTATCAGACACAAATTTGTCAGTCCACATCATCAGGCATCAAATGGTCTAGCCGAACGCTCAGTTAGGCTGGTTTAAAACGGTATTAAAAAAATGTCGGGAGGAACTCTGGAAACAAAGATATCCCATTTTCTGCTGACATACCGGACAACGCCTCACACAACAACGGGATCTACCCCGGCAGAGTTGTTGATGAAGCGAAGATTGCGCATCAATCTGGATCGTATGAAGCCTGCCACCTCAAGTGTTGTATATAACAACCAAGAATGTCAAAAGTTTCACCATGACAAATCTGCCCAGATGCGTTCATTTGATGAAGACCAAGCAGTATTTGCACAGAACTTTGGTTCCGGATCCATGTGGTTGGCTGGTCACATTCTGGAAAGAGTATCTCCTTTATCCTTTCTAATCAGATTGCAGGATGGCCGGTTGGTTCGTCGTCATCAGGATCACATCAGGTCTCGCCGTTGTATCACCGAGCCAGCACCTCAATCCCCAAGTGAAAACAATCCAGAACGCATTTTCACGGAACTAAACATGCCTCCAGATATGGCAACAGAAAATAACACATCCACAGACTCCATTGACACATGAGAATTCGCCCGATCATGAGCAGCCAGATAGAGAAGTGAGTGAGCATACCTCACTAGCCCTGCCACGACGATCGGGCGGTACAATGAGACCACCAAATCGTATTAGTCCGGATTGACTAAAGATTGAACAATTGCCTTTTATTTTTTTCTTAACTTTAAAAAAAAAAAAAAAGGGGGGGGGGATTTCAATGGTCACATACTGAGGCAGAATAATTCCCGACCACAAAAAGGTCACAAGGGCAGTCTACCCTGACCTTTTTCCATGATAAATGGACCTTTCTTTTTGGGGGGGAGATGTAATGTACGTAGGTACACAGAGGACGATAAAAGGGGAACACGGGCAAACGGGCGGTGCACAAAGAGACAGCATGTAGATACTTGCGGTCGGCTCTCGGCTGAATAAAGTCTTAAAACAAACTCGGCGTTTGCGTTCTCAATGAGAAACACCACATAAGTATGTTGAAATATTTTGCTACAAAAAAATAAAAATAAAAAATAAAGATTGATCCTATCCTGAATATATATATATATATTATCAAAGTATTGAATAAAATAAATTTTACCACTTCTGCATTTTAGCGTTCCTTGGGTTTTCATTTTCGAAGAATTTGATTTGAGACGAGTGGAGACGATCATGAAATTTTCTTTTGGAACGAACATAATTCTTTGTTTTAATTTATTTTGAAAGGTGTTTTCAAAAATGTGTTCATTAAAAAAAAATTAATGTAATTCGATAAATGTTCTAAGTAATGCTTCCTGCTGTGTTGTTGCGTTAATGTAATTTGTTTAGTAAAAATTTGTTTAGTAAAAATTCCGTAAAATTTGTGATCGTTTCCTCTTATCTCAAATCGAACTTTACAAAAGTGAAAACAAAAGAAAATTAACATGTAGAAGTGCCGAACTATGTGAGGATGGATATGATTTATTATTAGGTACGGGCAAAAATGGGCGGACGGAATTGGGGGACCTAGTTTTGAAAGCCGATTTATCATATTTTGTTTGTAGGTTTCCGATTACTTTTTAATTGTATTTGAAAGATTAAGGATTAAACTTAATTTCCAAAAGGAAAAAAATATTTGTACACGTGAAAAAAAAAAAAAAAGTTATGAAAATGTTTTCTCGGCGAGCTACCCAATTCAGCTAAAGTTTGAAGTTAAATTCATTGTAAAAAAATCCTTTAAAATATAAATATTAGTTTTCTGGGTCTATTTCAAAGATAATTAGTAAAGGTAAGTCCTAAGATATGGAATTAAATAAAAAAAAACACCTTGTTTGTACAAAACATAAATTAATTAGCTCAAAACCGAGTGATTCTGGCGCTCGCAAAACACAACAAACTAAAATTTTGTAAACACAAAAATTAAGAAGCTCCAAAATTTCAGTCAGTCGAAAGACTGTGAAAATGACATCATGTAATTAAAAGTGAGGAAGTTTGTTCCCCCCCCCAGTCGCGCATCCGTACATTCCTTTTTTTTCTTTTTTTTTTTTTTTTTTGAACGTTTGTATTAATTTTTGCATTTTTTAATTTAATTATTTTTGTATGTTCCTATTTTTAAATTAATTTTTTTTCTTAGTTATTATTCAATATTATATAAAAAAATATGTTACGCCGAAAGTTTCACATTCTTGCGAGCAAAGAAATTATTAAAATCTTGCATATAAAAATTATGCGAAACCCATAATTTAAAAAAAAAGTAGAAATATTTTTTTTCAATTATAATATTTTTGTATGAAAATATTAAATAAGCAATACTTAATTTAATGGTAATATCGGTAGTTCGAGAAATTCATTTTTCTTCGAGTTATATAAAATTCATTAATACGGATTTTTGGGGCTTTTTTCGTAATGTTCCTGTAAAAATTATTTTATTTTTATTGTTACAAATTACGATGCTTTATTTATATAAAAAAAGCAAAGATAAAGTCTTGTGTTTTTTATTTATTACTGAAAACTATAACTTTAGTAAAGGTATTTTTTGTTTAAACAAAATAATACATTTCCACTCGGATTTAAATAAAAATAATTAGTTCATTATATTCCGCGATCATCATTTGATTAATACTGAAAATGTCATTAAAATTGGTTAATTTCCTGATTTTTGGTGATTTTTTAAGTAAACGTCAAAATGTTTATACATTTTGAGCATCAGCATTCATTTTGCCAGTACCTATTTATTATTAACCCATTTTTTTTTTTTTTAATCCTTGTAGATTGTTTGGTGGTTTGGTCACAGACATAAAGAGAAAGGCTCCATGGTACCTGAGTGATTTCAAAGACAGTTTTCATCTCCAATCATTGGCGTCTATCGTCTTTCTTTTTTTGGCCACGTTCACACAAAATGTTACATTTGGTGGAATTCTGGGAAACGCCACTGATGGTTACATGGTTAGTCTGTAAATTACTTGTTCCTTTTCTACACATTCGTACATCCATTCACCAGGGGACGTTTCAGAACCAAATAATCTCCCCTTTTTACGATGATAGAGGTCCATACAATATGTGATACAAAAAGATGCGCAAGAATATTTCCTTTTCTTTCAGTCTAGTCGCTGATGAATATTCACTGCACTGCACACAACAAACACACACACGAACGCATTTCACTAAGAAATTGTCCTTTCAAACTTTCCTACACATTTTTATGGACACATTTTCAAATCAAACTCTGTTAAGTTTGCGAGGAACAAATGTATTTTTACATTATCGTTGCCAACTTTGTAAATGCTTACATTAGATCATGCATAAGAGAGAGATGCTTCCCAAGCATAAGTCACCTCCCCCTCCCAGATGGCCGCCAAAGAATACAATGCATAATACAACTTCTTATCTCGATAACTAATTATTTCTGCAAAATTTCAATGAGATTTTCGTATTCAGCATAGTTGAAAACCTTTAAAAGTCGTCATTTAAAAGAAAATTGTGGAGATGGACCTAATCTGAAAATTTACCTTAGAATGTAGTAATTAAATCTGAACCTTGTTCGATTCGTAGCAGCAAACGAATATTTTTTTTAAATTATCAACTCGGCAATTTTATTTCCGTGAATCAAAAGCACAGAAGACCTTTTTGAATCTAATAAAAACTCACCAATCAAATAACTTTTCTGAAGTAAAATTTGGTAATCAATACGGTGGCGGTCATAATTCTGTATTAAGAATTTTGAGAATATTGTAGGGCCAACGTTCACACTGGATATCCTTAAACAACAAAGATGTTTTCATTTTAGAATTTGAAAAAATAAACTAAAAATGACAGGGTTTTGGGAGCAGAAGGATTCTCGTTACTTCCTGGGCAACAGTGGGATACAAATCGATAAGTCTGTTAAATTTGAACATTTAAATTTTATTTTCTCTCAAATTTTATTTCAACTTTTGTTTGTTTGTTTTTTTCCCCTCCTCCCAGGGAACAATGGAGTGTATATTAACGGCTGCTCTTACAGGTGTTGTATTTTCTCTATTTTCTGGACAACCTCTGAATATTTTGGGCAGTACAGGACCAATGTTAGTATTGGAAACCATCATCTACAATACATGCAGGTAATTTTTGGATTTGGGATCGATTTTTTTAAATATTGTGATTCAAAGGATTCAATTGTTCAAATGTTGTCAATTCAGAACTCTGATATAATGATCAATTTGGTTAAAAACAACGTTAATCCAGTGAAAATGGAATAATTCATAGTTTTCAAATAACTTTCATGGTTTTTGCTTGGTTTTTGTTTTAAAATAAGAGTAATCAATTGAATAAAGTAAAAAAACAAAGCAAAGTGTAAAAAAAAGAAAATTGAAAGCTATTACATCTACGATGTCTTCTGAATATGTCATATAGTCACAATGCAAGGTTTTGCAAAATATCTAAAGTGACTTTAAAACCTGGACATGATATGCATCATCATGATCTTCTCTGGCAGGCTTTCAGGAAGCAGAAACACAGGTAGAGAATGCTGCCTTTCATCTAAGACGAAAGTGACAATGATGCATCATTAAGGGTATCCACAGAGACTGTGACTAGTTGACTTGTGGGCTCCAAATTATAAATGTTTAATGCTAATGCATAGCTAAAACAAATTGTTTGGGATTATTAAAACAATTTCCAATGTTATTGATAATGTTTACACATTTATTTTTGCTTATGTTTGATTTCATTTTTTGAAATGTTATGCAAGTCCAATCTGACATGATGCTAAAGCTATAAAATTGTAACCAATGAAAAAATGTCATCGACAGACAAAATGTCTACTTATATATAATATCAATTTGATAAATGTAGGGAAAGCAAAATCGGGTACTGTGATTGGGGACCAAACCAACCACAAATTTATAATTGGCATCTTCGAACCAATGTTCTTCTCGATGTCAATTCTTGTATGATTGCTAAAATATAACGTTATTCAAAACTGAAGGCATATAGAGATAACATTAGAAACAAATGTTCTAACGATTTCAGCATTCCTTTTCTAGCTGACTGAGCAACATATAATAATCTGAACTAGTAAAAAAATAAAAAACAAAAAAAACATGAAAATAAGTCATGGTAACTTTTTATTTTATTTATTTATTTTTAAATCCTATCGTGCATATTAACATTCTTTGTTTTAATTTTTCATTATTAGAACTTATTTTTAGACAATCAGACTAGTTTAGGTCTATGCTGAGATACCAAATTTGTAAAACACTAAGTAGATTAAAAAGAAAATACTTCAGTTTGCTTGGTGGTAAAGTGGTTCAGTTTTATGCCATCTTTCTGGCTTCACTTTTCGCACTAAACAATTGTTTTTTTATTACTAAAAGCATTTCTATTTCTTAGCCGATATTAATTATTAATCTGAATAATTTTCTTTTACTTATTGCAATTTAAAGAAAAATAAATAAAACCTTCATTTGAATTCATGTGCAGAAGAGAACAGTTTGAGAAGCCCCGCAAGAACATGTATTTCACTTAGATGAATTTTGAATCTACTCTTAATGTGTATCTGCGATCATTTCATGAATATTCTTGAAGTCAAAATTTTTGTGCAAAAAGCGATAAATTATACGGTCAACATATTGTCACTCAGTCCCCTGGAAATAGTTGAGGGTATGTGAACGAATAGAACTCTATTTAGTGCATTATGTTGAGTTGGCATGACTTAAAATGAAATTGCTGTCCAGGTGGAATGCTCATTTGCCACCTCCAAGATTAACAAGATTAACTTGTTCAAAGAACTTCAACTGCATTTCCAAGCACACGACTAAAACTCGAGATCAACTTCAGCTTAGCAGGATCCTTATTTCCAATCGATTTGTCAGTTCTGGTGATCTTTTCAAAGCCTGGAATGATGATGGTTTAATTGTTTAACAATACGCCAATTATGCTATCCACTTGGATATGATGGTAGAATATTGATTTTGAAGCCACTAATAGAATTCAAATCCACACACACACCACACACACACATACTAGCTGGCAGCCTGGCATTGCCTGGTCATACAAAGTGCTTAAACATGAAATTTTAATTTATGCAGATTGCATATGTATTATAAAATCAATCATCTATTGATTATTATTTATTATGAGGAATAAGTTCACCGGTTGACTAATTCATTAAAAAAATATGATGTCGTTCATCAAATTCTGTGTTTGTGCTTTACAATATCACATCAGCTGACAATTGGGTTTGACGATGAATGCCCTTGAAAGGTCACTTCTGAATAATGTTTAGTTTTAAAATATGCAAACAAAGAAATGATTTGCAGCGATTTTAAATGGCACTGCTTCTTTTATCATGAATTGAACTCTATAAGAAAAAATAAAATGGTGAGCTACACTCTGGCTTTAACAGGGGAATCATTCAATCTGTAGCCGAATGCTTTACGACTATGCTATATCTACAGATTATAATAAATCTGTTTTGTTTGATACAGGGAATCTTGCTTAATTCGAGTCAGATGACTATAGATCAAATTCAATGCAAATCTGAAATTTTTTAATTTTCAAATATTAGTTTCAATATTGTTCCCCCTAACTTACACCCTTTAAAATACTCCAAAGAAACTGAAATTCAATCAATATTGCTAAAATTTAAAAAAAAACATCCAAGGTATTTGAATTTGAAACTTAAAACTAAATATAGCCCACATCATTACCCTCTCTTATGTCAAGCAACTATATTCCAAAATTTATAATGATCAGTTAATTAGTTTAGTAATTAATCTTCTATATACCAATATTTAATCATATATGGACATCTAACTTGTAAATGTGTGCTTAGTTTGTGTAATGCTCTTAGTTTTTACTTAATTAAAATTTTCATTTTTTTTTTTCTGTTCAGAAACAATGACTGGGATTTCATGCCTGTGAGATTTTGGATTGGTATGTGGACGACGTTTCTTCTCCTAATCATAGTGGCCTTTGACCTTAGCACGCTTGTGAAATACATCACGCGTTTCACAGAGGAAAGTTTTGCCTGTCTGATTGCGATCATTTTCATCATCGAAGCATTTGAGAAGCTCGCCCACATTGGAAGTGACGTCGCACCAATGAATTTGCACCCAAATATAGCCATTTCCTCAAACTGTTCCTGCCTTTTCAAGGCCGGAAATTGGTCTGATTTCTTCAACAAAACTGCCTGCATACAGATGAATGGAACACTTGTTGGTGATGGCTGCAACCCGGTGAAATACAAGGATAACGTGTTTCTCATGAGCATCTTGTTATTCCTCGGAACATTTACCATTTCTATGGCAGTGAAGATGTTTCGGAATGGTCCTTGTTTCCCAACAATTGTAAGTAACTTTAATCCTGCATCTCTCAAAAAAGAACCTGTACAGTTCTAAATAACTGCAAAGGGTTTTTTTAATGGTATAAAATTTCATCTTTATTAGCCAGATATGTAAGAGTTGATTTTTTTTTTTTTAATGGTATAAAATTTCATCTTTATTAGCCAGATATGTAAGAGTTGATTTTTTTTTTTTTAATGGTATAAAATTTCATCTTTATTAGCCAGATATGTAAGAGTTGATTTTTTTTTTTTAATGGTATAAAATTTCATCTTTATTAGCCAGATATGTAAGAGTTGATTTTTTTTTTTAATGGTATAAAATTTCATCTTTATTAGCCAGATATGTAAGAGTTGATTTTTTTTTTTTAATGGTATAAAATTTCATCTTTATTAGCCAGATATGTAAGAGTTGATTTTTTTTTTTTAATGGTATAAAATTTCATCTTTATTAGCCAGATATGTAAGAGTTGATTTTTTTTTTTTTAATGGTATAAAATTTCATCTTTATTAGCCAGATATGTAAGAGTTGATTTTTTTTTTTAATGGTATAAAATTTCATCTTTATTAGCCAGATATGTAAGAGTTGATTTTTTTTTTAATGGTATAAAATTTCATCTTTATTAGCCAGATATGTAAGAGTTGATTTTTTTTTTCATAGTCTAATTAGAAAGATCTGAATTAAAGATAATATCACTTTTATTATTATTATTATTATTATTATCATTATTATTATTATTATCATTATTATCATTATTATTATTATTATTATTATTATTATTATTATTGTTATTATTATTGTTATTATTATTAATATTATTATTATTATTATTGTTATTATTATTATTGTTATTAATATTATTATTATTGTTATTAATATTATTGTTATTATTATTATTATTATTATTATTATTATTATTATTGTTATTATTATTATTGTTATTATCATTATTATTATTGTTATTGTTGTTATTGTTATTATTATTATTATTATTGTTATTATTATTATTGTTATTATTGTTGTTGTTATTATTATTATTATTATTATTGTTATTATTGTTATTGTTATTGTTATTATTATTATTGTTATTATTGTTATTATTGTTATTGTTGTTATTGTTATTATTGTTATTGTTATTATTGTTATTGTTGTTATTGTTATTATTGTTATTGTTATTATTGTTATTGTTGTTATTGTTATTGTTGTTGTTATTGTTGTTATTGTTATTATTGTTATTATTATTGTTGTTATTGTTATTATTATTGTTGTTATTGTTATTATTGTTATTATTATTGTTGTTATTATTATTATTATTATCATTAAACCATAGTTATAAACCCGTTAAGAATAGACAGAGGATACCAAGCTAATAAGGGAATGCATAAAACTTAGGAAACATCACAATAGTTAGACAATACAGAACTCTGAAAAATGTGACAGTGATACATGTTCATTCACACAATTCTGAGGCAACACATTCAAGACTGCAGAACACATTGTGAAAGGAGATTGCCATCTCTTAGCAAACACTGGTGTGATTATGCAGAGGATTTAATGTTAATGTATACCGTTGCAATTTGGTTTGTTCAGCCACAGCACAGAGCGGTATTTAAACATTGCAGTGGGGCAAGAACGGTGAAATAATCTGTAAGCGACAGAAGAACAGTTACATTTTGGTGAGTAGACAGTGGATCTAATCCAAGAAGATCATATACTCCAGAGGAAATGGTTGCGACACGGAATATGTAGTACATATATCTGATTGGAAATTTTTAACGAATATAAATATTGCTGCATGTTTGATCTGTTTTCAAAATATACAAATCAGTCTAATATAATTTGCATAATTGATAGCGGCCATCTTGAATGTTTTCTTTTTTTGTAAATTTAACTATCATTCATCAGGTTTTATAATTGTGGAAAAATTACTCTAATGGCTTTTAACTGTGATACGTGGTGACTTGTTAGTGTATGTGCAATATATATATATATATATATATATATAACTACTTCATTTACTCACATAAATTAATATACGAAAGTATAGATTTATGCGTAAACTTGAAGTATTTACTTTAAAAGTGCTCAATACGTAGGTAGAGCTAGTTAGTAATTTGTAATATATATATGGCGATTAAGCTACACTGAATATTCTGCATTTCATCCACTCTAGGATTCCTCAGGCTTATGCGCAAATTCTGTGGTTGTTTATCGTTTTTATATGGTCCTCTTCTATTGAGGATTTAGTTAGCCAATCAGCTTTCTAGTATCCACCGCGCCCCTTCCTATCAGCCAATGGGCATGCATTTTATCGAACAAAAGATCTGTTTTAAAACTAGCTTAGTGGTTTGAGGCAGACATTTTCTTTCTTTTTTTTTTTTTTGTTAGTTTATATATAAATATGTGTACATACATATATGCACATATATAGACATATATATATATATATATACATACATATATGTGTGATCGTTTATGTATAGACACCGCACACTTTGCCCAGTTCAAAATAAATGTCTAACAAAAAGCGTAGTTTATCAGGCAACAATATTTGCGAAAGAAAACCCGAATAACAAGAAATATTACGTAGGCATGACTTCCTTAGATTTCAAAACCCGATACTATGACCACAAAAGTACATTCAACAATAAAAAACACTGTATAAAAACAACACTAGTGAATAAATACTGGGAACTCAAAGAAAGCGGACATTCGCCAGTAGTCGAATGGAAAATAATAAGACAAGCTACCACGTATAGGCATTTAGACGACCCATGTAAATTATGCCTTCATGAAAAATTTGCTATCCTGTACTTTAAAGAACCCCAAAATCTATTAAACTGTAGAAGAGAAATAGCAAATAACTGTGTTCACAAAATAAAATTTACTCTAGGATAGCGATACAAAATAGTTTTAAAACTAACAAAAACAATAGAAAATAAACAAATAAATAAATTAAATAAACATGAATATACATAAACGATCACACATATGTATATATATATATGTGCATATATGTATGTACACATATGTATATTTTATATATAAACTAATAACAAAAAAAAAAGAAAATGTCTGCCTTAAACCACTAACCTAGTTTTAAAACAGATCCTTTGTTCGATAAAATGCATGCCCATTGGCTGATAGGAAAGGGCGCGGTGCATACTAGAAAGCTGATTGGCTAACTAAATCCTCAATAGAAGAGGACCATATAAAAACGATAAACAACCACAGAATTCGCGCATAAGCCTGAGAAATCCTAGAGTGGATGAAACGCAGAATATTCAGTGTAGCTTAATATTTTATAAATTACTATATATATATATATATATATTTTATAAATTACTATATATATATATTTTATAAATTACTATATATATATATATATATTTTATAAATTACTATATATATATATATATATTATAAATTACTATATATATATATATATATTATAAATTACTATATATATATATTTTATAAATTACTATATATATATATATATTTTATAAATTACTATATATATATATATATTTTATAAATTACTATATATATATATATATTTTATAAATTACTATATATATATATTTTATAAATTACTATATATATATATTTTATAAATTACTATATATATATATATATTTTATAAATTACTATATATATATATATATATATATTTTATAAATTACTATATATATATATATATTTTATAAATTACTATATATATATATATATTTTATAAATTACTATATATATATATATATTTTATAAATTACTATATATATATATATATATATATATATTTTATAAATTACTATATATATATATATATATTTTATAAATTACTATATATATATATATATATATATTTTATAAATTACTATATATATATATATATATATTTTATAAATTACTATATATATATATATTATAAATTACTATATATATATATATATTATAAATTACTATATATATATATATTATAAATTACTATATATATATATTATAAATTACTATATATATATATTATAAATTACTATATATATATATTATAAATTACTATATATATATATTATAAATTACTATATATATATATTATAAATTACTATATATATATTATAAATTACTATATATATATTATAAATTACTATATATATATTATAAATTACTATATATATATATTATAAATCACTATATATATATATTATAAATTACTATATCTATATAATACTAAAAGTCTATGGGTCTTGTATGTTTGCAATCAGATTTCCGGTTTTCAACATCCGGTTGCGCATGCGTAAATAGCAACGTCTTCAATCCGTTATTCCAATTCCGGAATTTTTATATCGCTTTTAATACAAACAATTTCATTTAATTTGATCAAATAGTTTTTTGTTTTTTTTCAACACTCCTACTCCCTCTGTTTTCGTTACGTACGCGAGAAATCTTTAATTCATGTCATTATAAATAAATAATTTTATAAAATCAGCCGTAGTTTTTTTTTTTTTTTTAACGGCTAAAAACATTCAACTTCGTGAAGTCTGTCGCAGTTTCAAAGAAAACACCTCTCACTTTCACTCTCATAGATTTCAACACTCCTACTCCCTGTTTTCGTTACGTACGCGAGAAATAGTTACGTGTATGTGTGAGAGAGAGAAAAAGGTAACCGATGTAAAACTGGATAGAGTTATCCCCCTTAACTAATGCAGACCTTTTTACTAGAGGGCGTTATTACAAAAATATTTCTTTTTCTTCTTCCCATGTTTTTTAAAGTCGTCTGCTTACATTTCCAAACGGAAAGCTGAATCGGTAAATGCACACATTTCTATTACATTAAATAGTGTTTTCCTTTACACAATGGGTACTGAATGTTTGCTTAAATTAAATGAAAAAAGTTACATTTTATTTTCATTTTCTATTTAAAAAGCCATTATTAACATGTGGAGAGTGTTTTTTTTTATTATTCTGTACTTTCAACTAACAATTTCATTTAAAAGATGATATATCAAAATTTGAATTTAACTATAATAAGGATTATGATACCTGTTCAGTGCATAAGTATGACCAACCACTTATAATTCAGTGACTGTAATTTAAAAAAAAATAACAATTATAATAAACAGAACGACTCATAGAAATCTATCTATATTCTTTTTTCATTTTAATATACTTTCATAGAAATGCTTCTGTTATGTAAAAAAAAACTATTTTCTTTATGCCACAAGTGTCACGCTCATACATGAATTCCATAGCTAATATAACGTACTGACCCAACGGGTTACGGGTGGTCTAGTATATATTATAAATTACTATATATATATATATTATAAATTACTATATATATATATTTTATAAATTACTATATATATATATTTTATAAATTACTATATATATATATTTTATAAATTACTATATATATATATATTTTATAAATTACTATATATATATATATATATATTTTATAAATTACTATATATATATATATATATATTTTATAAATTACTATATATATATATATTTTATAAATTACTATATATATATATATTTTATAAATTACTATATATATATATATTTTATAAATTACTATATATATATATATTATAAATCACTATATATATATATATATATTATAAATTACTATATATATATATATATTTTATAAATTACTATATATGTATATATATGGCATTGACACATCAGTTCTCATCAGATCACTTAAGTTAAGCAATGTTGAGCCAGGCTAGTACCAGATTGGAATTCTAGGTGTTGTATGTGCTCTCCGCTTATCTTGGCACTGTTTGTAGTTATCCTGAACCTCCAATTATCGCTGTCACTGGTATTTAGTAATGCCGACTCTGGAGAGGTGTGGTTGGAGATGACACAACTCTTGTCACAAAATTCCATGTGCAGGTATCCTTATAGTGGGTATCCAAGACTGAAGGAACTATCACATATATGTGTGTTATTTGAGAAGGAAAACCGAGAACTAATAAAATAGTAATCAACGTTTCGTCCCTATTTCAGGGGACATCATCAGGATTTTGTAGGAAAAATGTAGAAAAAAAACAATTACAGGCCATATGCGAGTGAAAAAGGAAAAAATCTTAAAGTCCTTCCCATTCTGGGCCGAAACTATAAATGTACATGCGGAAAGGTTGGATTATTCTATGCTTATATATACACATTAAAACGATTATTCAAATGCATAAGTACATGCATATTATTTATTTATTTATTTATTTTTATTTTATTTTGTTTAAATTATGAGAGGCGGTTAAGGACATATAGACTGATTATCCAGGATCTGTATTCATATTTTGCTGTCTGATTATTATATTTCCTATAATAGGGGCTAAATTGTAGAAACCTTTTCTTTGCGTGATGGTGGTAGTATTTGAAATAAGTGCTGATTCTAGAAGTCTTCGTTTAGCTCTATCTACAACGGATTTGATAATTTTTGCATGATCAAAGTTAAACAAGTGATCATGTCCAGCACAATGGCAGAAAAGTGCATTTAAGGAATTTCCATTCTTTGTTTCTTTTATGTTCACTAATTCTTATGTCTAACTTTTTTTACATAGGGGTCACCACTTATCAAGGCCCGAAGACCACTCAGGGATGAGGGTTATTGCGTGTACAGTAATTTAACGAAACGTTGATTACTATTTGATTCATTCTCGGTTTTCCTTCTCAAATAATCTCAACCATCGCTTGTATTTTTATTTTATTTTTACTCATATATATATATATATAATAAATCAAAGCTATTGATTTAATTTTCAAGGAAATTTTTTTGCATTTTATGATTTTCATAAAGTGTTGTTTCATTTAATGCTATAACCAATAAATTCTATATTAGTAATTTGCTAATATCTTTTTTTTCTCTGAAACTCAAGATTAAGGATTTCTTAAAATATTATTTGGAGTATTCTGTTGAACAATAAATTTTCTTGTAAATTTAGTTTAGTCTGGATTTCTTTTCCCTATGAAAAGCTCTCTTATTGTGTTTGTATTGAGCTTTTTTTATTTGGTTGGGATTGCTATATAAATATTAATATTTATATTAGTTTTAAGTTTACACTTGCTTTTGGTCTTGGATATGACCTTAAACTATATCCAGTGTAGAGGCCCCAGCTTGCGGGCTTTGGGGAGTGTGGAGCCACCCTTTAATTGCCATTGCTCACAGGTCCACTCTGACCGGGAGTGGTAGTACCTGTTAGGGTCCCAACTATGGGTTAAATAGAAACCGACTTGAAAACAACAAATATTCTATTAAAAAATTTTTCTTCAAAATAACTGGATTCGGCATTAAATAACCTGAAAAGGGTTGATATGCCATAAAACAAAAACAACCAACCAACTACACTTGCTTTTATGGGGTAAACTTTTCATTACTATTGACTGAATATATATATATATATATGTATGTGTGTGTGTGTGTGTGTGTGTGTTGGAGTATCTAGATGTTAATCTAATAAAATTGTTTATAACATAGTGCTTAATAACAACTAGAGCTGTATCATTATTTAATTGTCTTTATTTATACAAACATTGGTTACATATATGCATACATGTTTCAGCTGTGATTTATTTGGAAATTCGATGTCATCAGTCCACTGGTCTCAACTAGTTTCATATGCAAATTTGTATTTGAAACTAGTTGAGATGAGTGACATGATGATGCTGATTTCAAGAGAAATTACAGCTGAAATATGTATGTAGTCAATGTTTGTATAAAGAAAGAAAATGATACCGTGTGTGTGTGTGTGTGTATATATATATATATAATGAGGGGCGTGCAATAAGTAATGCCCTTGACGCACTTCTCATAGCAGTAGAGGAACAAAACTTGGCACAGTTATTAGTCTTGTTCTACATAGGAACCATCCAGAGTTATGCATTTCTTCTATCGTTTGATGCAGCTCTAGAGACCGTTTTTGTAGAACACCCCAGGTTGGTCCTCCAACCACGACGTGACTTCAGAAATCAAGGCTGCATCATCTGGTAAACGCTTTCCTTTCAAAAACAACTTCATGGCTGGGAAGAGGTGAAAGTCAGAGGATGCAAGGTCAGGATAGTAGGGAGGATGGGGAAGAATTTCATAACCACACGCCCATGCTTCTGATCTGGTGACATGCAAGTTGTGGACTGGAGCGTTGTCCTGCAGGAGGAGGGTACCTTTGCTAATCTTGCCCCGCCTTTTGATTTTGATAGCTTCTCTTAATTTCCTCAAAAGTGAAGCATAATAGGCTCCTGTAATTGTGGTACCCTTTGCCAGGAAATCTGTCATCACTACTCCGTCCTGGTCCCAGAAGACTGTGAGCATGACCTTGTCAGCGGAGGGCTGCACCCTTGCCTTCTTTGGAGGTGGTGAGTCCAAGTGCTTCCACTGCATTGACTGGGCTTTGGTCTCTGGATCATGGTGATGGACCCAGGTTTCATCCTGTATAATCAGTCTTTTGAAAAACTTTGACTCCTCTTCTTGGCACATCTCCAAATTCATCCTCGAGCACTCAACGCATTCTCGCTTCTGGAATGGTGTGAGCAACCTGGGAATCCATCTGGCAGATACCTTATGCAAATGGTCATGAATGATAGTTTCCACAGACCCTGTATTAATCTTGACATCTTAGGCTATTTGGCGAATAGTAATGCGCCGATCTTTCAAAATGGCAGCCTCAACTTGACGGACAGATGCCTCATGAATGGCAGAAGGGGAACGATTAAATCTGGGAGCTGTTTCCGCAGACTTCCGGCCATGTTTGAATTTACGATGCCAGCGTTTTACAAGGTCATATGATGGGGCATTATCATCATAAGTTTCTTTCATTTCATCAAAAGTCTCCTGTGGTGTGCGTCCTTTCAAATACAAAAACCGGATCACTGCTTGACATTAAACAGGCTCCATTTCACACCTCAGTTCAAACACCTGTAAAACAGAAACCACAATTAGTTCAGAGCTGTAATTTGCTACATAACCTGTAGGGATATAAATCATTGCACATGCAAAATTTCAGCTAGATCAGACAACTGAAAGTGGGTCAGGGGCATTACTTATTTTTGCAATATTTTGGAGTTGTAATGGGGTATGATCCCACACAGTCGGACGATTCTATTTATAAACGATGCTGCTAAGAACTGACGAATCAAATTAATTCACGTTCTGCTACCAACCAATCAGAAACCAGAATTGCTTCATAAATATTAAACCTTTTCTGGAGCAATTTCACATGTTCTTTTCCCGGGTTTCGACACGGTAAGAATATTTAGTTCTGTGGAACTGTCTACTACAAACACGTCACCTCCCAGGACTTGTGTGTAACAGCGAACCATCTGAAACTGTTCTGAAACTCAAAATGGCTTACACTTCTAGACTTATCGTGTATATATATATATATATAATATTCACACCGGAACCAGTATTCCTGATGCTCAATTACGAGTCACTCCTGTAATGTTAAAAGATCAGAATCCACAAGCCTGGTAGAAATTCACAAATTGTTTTAAAAATGGGAAATTGCATAACTCTAATATGAACTCTCAAAAAGTATTTTAAATTATCAAATATTACAAATTTTTATCTTGGTTTCTCTAGTAGTCTTAACAATTTTTTTCCTCTTCAGGTGAGACAAACTGTCAGTGATTTCTCTGTATTTATTGCAATAATCGTGATGTCAGCCGTTGATTCTGCAGTTGGGTTGGATACGCCCAAATTGGTTGTTCCATCTCAGTTCCAACCAACTGACCCTACCAAGAGAAGTTGGGTGATTAACCCCATCAGTACCAAAAACCCCTGGTGGTTATATATTGCATCCATACTTCCAGCCTTGTTGGCAACCATCTTGATTTTTCTTGATCAACAAATTACCAGTGTCATCGTCAACCGCAGAGAAAACAAACTGAAGGTAACTATTCAAGAATTTGATCAGCTTCCGATATCTCGCCCTCGGTTGAGAAGGACTTCAGCGGCAGTGCAGAATCTAAATCTGAGTGGATATTGTACTTTTGCTCCTAGCTAAAAGGCCAAGGAAATCCTGAATACTAAAGTTTTCTTAGTTTTTTTTTGTGTTTTGTTTTTTGTTTTCTTTTAATTACAAAAAAAATGTTTTTTTTTCCTTATTTTTCCCTTAATTTAAAATTCTAAAATAAAATTTTGTGCAAATTTGCTATGCAGATAAAAATGTACATAAATTAAATAGCAAAGCTAAAACCACTTTATAAATCACTGCATAGAGCAAATAGTAAGATGGATGAAGAAATTATAGCAGACTTTTTAAATTTATTGTACGATACTAAGGTCCTTGTGTTCAGTTTACTTTTGTCTATATTTACTATTCATCCAGTTTTTATACCAACTTGTTTTTCCTAAATAGGATTTTGTAAATAATAAATTTAACAATTATAATATTGTTTGGTCATTAAGTCAACTAAATTCTCACAAAAGTATAGGTACTTTTATTATGGTAATGTTTTAATCTCTATGAACTGATTGGATGGAAATACATTCTAAAGCTTTCATTTTTATGGTTTATGAGGATTTAAGAATACCAAAGCCAAAAATGATTTTCTATGTAACAGTTTAAATGCATCCAAATTCAGTTCAAATGTTAAGGAGTTTTATAAACAAAAAATTAAAATGAACCTTTTTTTTTGTTTACCAATATACCAGTTGATTCAATTTCTTAAATTATTTTCTTCAAGATGATTTTGTTCAATTTCTGTTTATAGTTTAGGTTATTGCATTGCTTTTTAATTTCGCTAAATAATTGATCAGTGATCAAATAATGTTTTAAGTAGTGTAGAGGCGATAACTGCATGCATATAAGAAATGTCATACTATCTTATTAATAAAGAGAAGCTACAATGTTATTTCCATTTTCTTTACTATTCAGAAAGGAGGAGGCTACCATCTTGACATGTTAATAGTTGCCATTTTGGTAGCAGTTTGTTCTGTAGTTGGTTTGCCCTGGTATGTTGCTGCAACCGTCTCTGCTTTGGCCCACATCATGAGTTTAAAGAAGGAATCTCAGTGTAATGCACCAGGTGAACGGCCCACTTTCTTGGGAGTTAGGTAAATGGAATCTTTTTTTCCTTTTCCCTTTTTCACTTATCTTTCTCTGTTTCTCTTTCGTCTCCCCTCTCTGTTTCTCTTTCGTCTCCCCTCTCTGTTTCTCTTTCGTCTCCCCTCTCTGTTTCTCTTTCGTCTCCCCTCTCTGTTTCTCTTTCGTCTCCCCTCTCTGTTTCTCTTTCGTCTCCCCTCTCTGTTTCTCTTTCGTCTCCCCTCTCTGTTTCTCTTTCGTCTCCCCTCTCTGTTTCTCTTTCGTCTCCCCTCTCTGTTTCTCTTTCGTCTCCCCTCTCTGTTTCTCTTTCGTCTCCCCCCCTCTCTGTTTCTCTTTCGTCTCCCCCCCTCTCTGTTTCTCTTTCGTCTCCCCCCCTCTCTGTTTCTCTTTCGTCTCCCCCCCTCTCTGTTTCTCTTTCGTCTCCCCCCCTCTCTGTTTCTCTTTCGTCTCCCCCCCTCTCTGTTTCTCTTTCGTCTCCCCCCCTCTCTGTTTCTCTTTCGTCTCCCCCCCTCTCTGTTTCTCTTTCGTCTCCCCCCCTCTCTGTTTCTCTTTCGTCTCCCCCCCTCTCTGTTTCTCTTTCGTCTCCCCCCCTCTCTGTTTCTCTTTCGTCTCCCCCCCTCTCTGTTTCTCTTTCGTCTCCCCCCCTCTCTGTTTCTCTTTCGTCTCCCCCCCTCTCTGTTTCTCTTTCGTCTCCCCCCCTCTCTGTTTCTCTTTCGTCTCCCCCCCTCTCTGTTTCTCTTTCGTCTCCCCCCCTCTCTGTTTCTCTTTCGTCTCCCCCCCTCTCTGTTTCTCTTTCGTCTCCCCCCCTCTCTGTTTCTCTTTCGTCTCCCCCCCTCTCTGTTTCTCTTTCGTCTCCCCCCCTCTCTGTTTCTCTTTCGTCTCCCCCCCTCTCTGTTTCTCTTTCGTCTCCCCCCCTCTCTGTTTCTCTTTCGTCTCCCCCCCTCTCTGTTTCTCTTTCGTCTCCCCCCCTCTCTGTTTCTCTTTCGTCTCCCCCCCTCTCTGTTTCTCTTTCGTCTCCCCCCCTCTCTGTTTCTCTTTCGTCTCCCCCCCTCTCTGTTTCTCTTTCGTCTCCCCCCCTCTCTGTTTCTCTTTCGTCTCCCCCCCTCTCTGTTTCTCTTTCGTCTCCCCCCCTCTCTGTTTCTCTTTCGTCTCCCCCCCTCTCTGTTTCTCTTTCGTCTCCCCCCCTCTCTGTTTCTCTTTCGTCTCCCCCCCTCTCTGTTTCTCTTTCGTCTCCCACCCTCTCTGTTTCTCTTTCGTCTCCCCCCCCTCTCTGTTTCTCTTTCGTCTCCCCCCCCTCTCTGTTTCTCTTTCGTCTCCCCCCCCCTCTCTGTTTCTCTTTCGTCTCCCCCCCCTCTCTGTTTCTCTTTCGTCTCCCCCCCTCTCTGTTTCTCTTTCGTCTCCCCCCCTCTCTGTTTCTCTTTCGTCTCCCCCCCTCTCTGTTTCTCTTTCGTCTCCCCCCCTCTCTGTTTCTCTTTCGTCTCCCCCCCTCTCTGTTTCTCTTTCGTCTCCCCCCCTCTCTGTTTCTCTTTCGTCTCCCCCCCTCTCTGTTTCTCTTTCGTCTCCCCCCCTCTCTGTTTCTCTTTCGTCTCCCCCCCTCTCTGTTTCTCTTTCGTCTCCCCCCCTCTCTGTTTCTCTTTCGTCTCCCCCCCTCTCTGTTTCTCTTTCGTCTCCCCCCCTCTCTGTTTCTCTTTCGTCTCCCCCCCTCTCTGTTTCTCTTTCGTCTCCCCCCCTCTCTGTTTCTCTTTCGTCTCCCCCCCTCTCTGTTTCTCTTTCGTCTCCCCCCCTCTCTGTTTCTCTTTCGTCTCCCCCCCTCTCTGTTTCTCTTTCGTCTCCCCCCCTCTCTGTTTCTCTTTCGTCTCCCCCCCTCTCTGTTTCTCTTTCGTCTCCCCCCTCTCTGTTTCTCTTTCGTCTCCCCCCCTCTCTGTTTCTCTTTCGTCTCCCCCCCTCTCTGTTTCTCTTTAGTCTCCCCCCCTCTCTGTTTCTCTTTCGTCTCCCCCCTCTCTGTTTCTCTTTAGTCTCCCCCCCCTCTCTGTTTCTCTTTAGTCTCCCCCCCTCTCTGTTTCTCTTTAGTCTCCCCCCCTCTCTGTTTCTCTTTCGTCTCCCCCCCTCTCTGTTTCTCTTTCGTCTCCCCCCCTCTCTGTTTCTCTTTCGTCTCCCCCCCTCTCTGTTTCTCTTTCGTCTCCCCCCCTCTCTGTTTCTCTTTCGTCTCCCCCCCTCTCTGTTTCTCTTTCGTCTCCCCCCCTCTCTGTTTCTCTTTCGTCTCCCCCCCCCCTCTGTGTTTCTCTTTCGTCTCCCCCCCCCCTCTGTGTTTCTCTTTCGTCTCCCCCCCCCCTCTGTGTTTCTCTTTCGTCTCCCCCCCCCCTCTGTGTTTCTCTTTCGTCTCCCCCCCCCCTCTGTGTTTCTCTTTCGTCTCCCCCCCCCCTCTGTGTTTCTCTTTCGTCTCCCCCCCCCCTCTGTGTTTCTCTTTCGTCTCCCCCCCCCCTCTGTGTTTCTCTTTCGTCTCCCCCCCCCCCTCTGTGTTTCTCTTTCGTCTCCCCCCCCTCTGTGTTTCTCTTTCGTCGCTCCCGCTCTGTGTTTCTCTTTCGTCGCTCCCGCTCTCTGTTTCTCTTTCGTCTCTCCCGCTCTCTGTTTCTCTTGGTTACCCATCTGGTATTTACCTAGCACAACGTTGCTTAACTAATGAGAACCGGTGTACCAACGTGATTATGCCATATATGACACAAAACCATGACATAATCTCATGCATAAATTGAAAAGCTGTGGAACAGTGTGTGGGTGATATAGCTTGGTCTTTTTTGATGGACTTCAAGAACACTATCCTGAGAGTAGATAAATTTGCGTTTGAAATTGTAGTGCTCAAGTAGCAGTGTCAGAAATTTCGTGAAAATAGTGAATAATTCCACCCCATCTTTCCAAGCTTATAACTCCTCGAAAAATGTAATTCAAGCCCTAATTTTTTTTTTCAATTAAAGGAGTAAGGACCAAGGTTTTATTTAAAAAAAAAAACAAAACAAAACAATGTGTTTTTTTTTTTTTAAAAAGGTTTTAAACTTCGGACTTTACAGGTAAATTTCTAAAAAACTGTTTTTTTTTTTTTTGTTTTAAATTTGAATATATTATTTATTGACCTTTTCTCTTCAATTTGTGATATATAAACCTATTAAACATAAATTAATTATTTACTTTTTAATAGACATTTCAAAATGAGAGGCGTAAATTATTCGACCCCCTATCTTTCTAAGCTTATAACTCCTCGAAAAATGTAATTCAAGCCCTAATTTTTTTTTCAATTAAAGGAGCAAGGACCAAGGTTTCATTAAAAAAAAAAAAAAAAAGACAAAAAGAAAAAATGTGTTCTTATAAAATAAGGTTTTAAACTTCGGACTTTACAGGTAAATTTCTAAAAAACTGATTTTTTTTTTTGTTTTAAATTTGAATATATTATTTATTGACCTTTTCTCTTCAATTTGTGATATATAAACCTATTAAACATAAATTAATTATTTACTTTTTAATAGACATTTCAAAATGGGGGGGGCGTGAAAATGGGGGGGCGTGAAAATGGGGGGGCGTGAATTTAAAAAAAACGTTTGTCTAAAATATTATATTCGGTTTATTGGAAAGAACATAAAATTTCACATTGACCCTGAAAATATCGTAAAAATAGAATCAATAGAAAAATTTTGATAGATTTTTAAAATTTAAAAATTTAAAAATATTGAGTTTAAAAATTTAAAAATATTGAGTTCGGAAAATTCATTACTGTTTTAAAAAAAAAATAAAAATATTTTTATTACTTTTAAAACAACTGTAATAGTTTATTTTGGAAGTATAATCCATAAAGAAAATAAATAACCCACTTTTAACAGAGAAATTACGAGATTTTTATATTGTATTCGCAGTTTCGTGTTAGGGGTGTCAAAAATTCCTACAAAAATTCTGATACTGCTAGTGCTCAAGTCAAGGACAAAAAATTTGAGTCATTTTGTAAACTATAGCTAATGACCGATGAGTAATACAGAATGCTTACCTTTTATGAATACATAGTCTTTTTGCTATTAAATATAGACAAAAAATTCTTTGTCTCTTTTTACTATCTAATGTTCTTCCCTGATTTACTATGACTCCATTTTTTTTTTTTAAATGGTAATTAAATGTTGTACAAAGCAAATATCTTTTTAGGCATTTAATTAGTTAGAAGTTTAGGAAGAAGCTGAACTTTCAATAAAGTCACAGCTGAAACATGTATTCACATATGTGGCTAATGTTTGTACCAATAAAAAAATATATATCTATACTATAATACAGCTCTACTTGTTCGGAGCACTATTTTATGAACTCTGCAGTTTCATTTACGTAAGTTAAATTTATGATGCAATCGAATCTAATTTCCATTTGTTTTAGAATGGAATGCAAGAGAGGGGATAAAGGTTAGGGAAAGAAAAAAGATGTGGGGAGGGGCTCTTGTGCATTGGCAAAAAATGTCAAGGATGGAAAACTAAAAACTTGTACATAAGGGACATGCATTTTTTTTTTTTGTTTTTAATTTTTAAAAACATTTTTTTAATAATCTATACAAATTTATTTAAGGGAGCAGAGAGTGACTGGCACACTTGTTGGTATTTTAAGTGGAGTTTCTGTCGTTTTAACATCAATTCTTCAGGTAAGACCAAATACTTTATAGTACTATTTTTTATTATTTAAAAAAAATCTTTGCAATTTTTTATTCCACCTCTCTCATCAGTAATGTTGAGATTGGGGGGGGGGTCTCCTTCATTGTTTTTTTTCCTTTTTTTTTTCCTTTGTTGTTTTTTTTTTCCTTTGTTGCATTTTTTCCTTTGTTGCTTTTTTTTTCCTTTGTTGCTTTTTTTTTTCCTTTGTTGCTTTTTTTTTCCTTTGTTGCTTTTTTTTTCCTTTGTTGCTTTTTTTTTTCCTTTGTTGCTTTTTTTTTTCCTTTGTTGCTTTTTTTTTTTCCTTTGTTGCTTTTTTCTCCTTTGTTGCTTTTTTTTCTCCTTTGTTGCTTTTTTTTCTCCTTGTTGCTTTTTTTTCTCCTTGTTGCTTTTTTTTCTCCTTGTTGCTTTTTTTTCTCCTTGTTGCTTTTTTTTCTCCTTGTTGCTTTTTTTTCTCCTTGTTGCTTTTTTTTCTCCTTGTTGCTTTTTTTTCTCCTTGTTGCTTTTTTTTCTCCTTGTTGCTTTTTTTTCTCCTTGTTGCTTTTTTTTCTCCTTGTTGCTTTTTTTCTCCTTGTTGTTTTTTTTTTCTTTGTTGTTTTTTTTTGTTTTTTTCCTTTGTTGTTTTTTTTTCCTTTGTTGTTTTTTTTCCTTTGTTGTTTTTTTTTCCTTTGTTGTTTTTTTTCCTTTGTTGTTTTTTTTTCCTTTGTTGTTTTTTTCTCCTTTGTTGCTTTTTTTTCTCCTTTGTTGCTTTTTTTTCTCCTTTGTTGCTTTTTTTTCTCCTTTGTTGCTTTTTTTTCTCCTTTGTTGCTTTTTTTTCTCCTTTGTTGCTTTTTTTTCTCCTTTGTTGCTTTTTTTTCTCCTTTGTTGCTTTTTTTTCTCCTTTGTTGCTTTTTTTTCTCCTTTGTTGCTTTTTTTTTCTTTGTTGCTTTTTTTTCCTTTTGTTGCTTTTTTTTCTCCTTTGTTGTTTGTTTTTTATCATTAACATCATCCTCCTTCAGGATACCTTCAGCATCAGAGCTGAACTAAGTATTAATTTCATGCATTGAAAATTACAAGGTTTATAGATGCGGATTAATGTAAATAAGTTACTGTTGAGCCATTCTCTTAAATAAATGACTTGGCACCTAGGTGCCACTAATAGCAGACTGTTCCAGGGATCAGTGACATGGACAGAGAATGCTGCCTTCTGTTGAGAATATACAAGGGGCATTCCAAAGATAATGTCTCACATTTTTTATTTCACACGAATCGATCAGACGAGATTGCAAATGGCATTGTTATGATGACTGAACTTATGCATTCACGACCTAAAAGTTTCATCTTTCTGTTACAATTATTGACGGTATGAGACTCTAAGAAACTTATGCCTGTCATGGACGTGCATCAAAAGCAGAGATGCATCATTGAATTCCTGGCAAAAGTGCATTAAGAATTGTGATGACTATGTATAAAATTCTGGAACACAAAAGGTTGCTCGTTTTGATGGTAATACTCTCATCTTCATAGCTCTTCAGCTTTTTGAGTAAAAAAAAAAAAAAAAAAAGCTTTACTTTTGGAAATATACTTGTAGCAACAATGGTTAATCTTCTATGGAAGATCACGATTGAACGTTTGGGTGCAAAACTCCTAGTGGTAGATTTAAATTTCCATTTCCTGCTGCATGCTAGAATCAGGTCTCCCCTTCACTGTTTAAGTGAGGAGAGATTTGAAACCATTACTTTGATCTTTACGCTCTACTAATTTTCAAAAGATTTTAATGTTGATTTAAATAATGGAGATCTGTTTTGATGGCAATATAAATGTGGTAAATGAAAAAAAAAATTCTTTCATATTCATAAATTTATATTCCCTTATAATTTCAGATTATACCTATGCCAGTGTTGTATGGAGTGTTTTTTTATATGGGAATTGCAGCTCTCGCGAATATGCAGGTAATCATTAAAAAAAAAATTAGTTTGGTGGGATTGAACTATTTTTGCTAACTATTACGCCATAGCAGATAAGTGAACAAGTTGTTAATTAAGTTAAGAATCGCGCAGAAATGAAAGTTGCTTTCATAATTGGCTAGAGGCCAGTTAAGCTTGCCGCTTTCTGCCGTTTTATTTATGTTTCCCCACGATATTGGGGAAAAACCAGCTTGTCTGATATGAAGGGTTTCCCCCACATTGATCAAACCTAATCGATCAAAATGAAGATAGACAATGTCTGTTTGCAAATCAGAGATTACGATCTAGGAAATATCAAGAAACTTTTCCCGGAATATAACCGACGCGAAAAGCCTTTGGCGGTCATACACAAACGCACACGCCCATTTTGCTTTTTATACATTAGACTAGCCTGGGCGCCTGGCGTTGCATCATATGTAATGGCTGTTTTTAGGTGATTTAAGTGTTTAATATTAGATGTCGTCTCTGCTGGATAAAGTATCTTTAAATATAAATCACAGCTAAGTACATAATCACATTGCCAGAAGAGGTCATAATGATGCTCATCACATCCATGTTTCATACCACCTTCGACAAACATTCAGACGATGCATAAATGCAATATTGTGTTATTGTCTCTTTACGTGGCTTCTTGCACTTTGCAATTTTTTTCCCAATAAAATTGAAGAACATGATGCAACAAATGAAAATTGGTTAGTCAGAAGCAAAGCCTGATTTTTCAGCTTGCATGCTATTTGGGTCTAACTTTAAAAATCCGACAAGATAACTGTATAGGCTAGATACGTTTAACATTAAAGTTTCAAATGATACTTGAATGGAAATGTGAAATATTTGTTTTGAAATTTCAGCTGATGACCAGATTGACGTTGTTCATAATACCAAAGAAATATCAAGACGATCTTCCGTATTTGAGGCATGTCCAGTTGATGCGGGTTCATATTTTTACGATAATTCAAGTCTTTTGTTTAGGATTGTTGGTGGCGGTGAAGAGTATCAAGGTGATCTCCATTGTTTTCCCAGTGATGGTAAGACTCTGTTTTATTTAATTAAATGTATACAGTAAAAAAAAAAAAAAAATTAAATGAAGCACTTTTTGAATTGAACACCTCCTTCCAGCCCTTTCATTTCATTGAGGGGAAAAAAAAAAGTGCGCGTGTTCACAAAACAACCCAACAAGAGTCTAAATCCAGAGTTGTCAACCTGCGGGCCAAACCCAGCCCACGAGCTCGATAACCAATGACTCTATTTTTTACAAACTTTCAAATTCAACGAAAGGCCAGCTGTTATCTTTCTCTGATCCTTCCAGCAGAATTTGAATATTGACTGCATAAACCCAATCACCTTTTCTTTTTTTTTTTTTTTTTTTTTTTTTAATCACCTATATTTATTAAAAAAAATGAATCTGAAACACAAACTGAAACAATTTGACGAACCAACCGCTAACAGACATTGGATGGGAGCAGCTTCCAAGAGATAATTTTGTCTCGGTTAGCTTTTTATTTCATGTCTCATGAATGTGTGGATGTTACCGCATGTGTATGTAAGTGTATATGTTTGCACCTATTTGTGTGTGCGTGTGTGGTTCGTTTGTGGTACAATTTTCTATAACTTTCAAAGGTTATAGTCAGCTAATATACTTCCTAACTTCCGGTGTGTCTGCTACTGGAAACGGTAATAAAGCAAATCAATTCCTTCATTTTTATTGTTTTTCAGTGAAGCAATTTGTTAAAATTAAGTTTTTGTTTTATTTGAAATTTTCTAAGAAATATGTTTATGAAATTATAAAAATAAACATTTTTTTTTTTTTATTTTAATTTTTGTCTATAGAAATAAAATTATTGCAATCAAAATAAATGCTTTCAATAATCCTTTAAAAAAAAAAGCAAAATTAATTTCACTAGTTCTTGATTAAAATTTTCAAATGTTTTCAATAATTATATAAAAAAGAATGCATAAAGTGTTTTTAATAATTTAAAAAAAATGAAACCAAAAACATTTCAATAATTATTAAAAAAAAAAAAAAAAAAAATGTTTGAAAAATAAAACATAATAAAGAGTACATGCATAGAGATATAATCGTGAGAGAAAAAAAAAAGTAGAGAAGCTGATTTGCTTTGTCACCGCTTCTGGTAGCAGACACACCAGAAGTTAGGAAGTATGTTAGCTGACTATTACCCTTTCAATCGAACATGTCATAATTTTATCAATTTCACTTCTGTTGATTCTCTTCACTTTGAACTATTTTGACATTCCTCGAGGAAAACAAATTTTTAGTATTTTTTTAATTTTGGATTTTCTTTTGTTTTTCCTAATTATTCAATATTTATTTTAATTATCATTTTAAATATTTCGATTGACAGAGGGCTGCAAGCGTAATTTTTCTTATTTAAAATTTTTTTTTTTATTAATGCCCTTCGTCCGGCCTATTACCCATAATTATAATACAATCCGGCCCATGGGGTCGAATCAGTTGCATATTCCTGTTGTAAATAATAATGAATATGACACTGGTTGGAACTAGGTGGTTATCGTTGCCATAGACTCTCGTGCTTGCAGTAATTGTTCAAAATTTTCTTTTACGAAAAAGATTTTTTGCAATTCAATTTTCACCCAAAACAAGGCAGTGCCACTTTGAAATAGGAGGCTACTATCGGGGACATCAGTTGCAGGGATACTATGTAGGGAGTTGAGCAGCAAGATGTCTGTTCACATTACACTTGAACTTCTGCATGTCAGTACAGTTGGGAAAGTAGGAACCTGAAAGAGAGTTCCAAAGTCTAGTAATTCTGGGGAAGAAACTATTAGAGTAGAAGGCTTTTTTACATCTAGGGATCTTACTGTCAAGGGGTGGAACTTTGCTGCATGTTGGAGATATTTACGTTGAGGGGGATACAAGGGCTTGTAGTTTGCCAGAGCATCCACCATAAAAGTACTTGTAAAACGGGCAGAGGGATGCAGCATTTCGTCGATGAGACAGAGGTCAAAGCTTAAATGACAGTTTAAGATCTATCGGGTTGGCGATTCTCTTTTGAACCCTGTCCAGGAGTAAGAGATTAGTAGCATCATCATCAGCCCACATGTGATAACAATACTCCATACATGGGCGAATGGTGGCCTTATAGAGGTACAGGATACTTTCAGGTGTAACTTTTTAGCACTGTAGACAGAGCCCACCTTCCTTGCAGTGGCAATGCTCTCAATGTATCTGTTTCAACACGTGTTCCCTGTGAACGTTAAGCAAGGAGTTTGAAAGAAGTACTTTCAGGTAATGTATCTTTAGCCATCCCTATTGGTGGTTGAGAAGGTTTCTTGTAATTATTAAAGGAAACAAGCTTAGTCTTGGCAGCATTGAATGTAACCATCCATTTTTGTCCCCAATCCACTACAGATTGTAATGGATTCCTCTAGTGTTTCTGCTATTTCCTTAGATGTGTTCATTTGTTTTCGCCTTGTGTCTGTTATAGTGTGGTGTCATCAGCAAATATACATAATACAGTGTTAACTGTATTTATCTGTCCTTGTTCAGATAAAGGGTTTAGAAAAAAAATAACTCAAAATATAATCATGTTATCAATTTCTTCCTTTTTAATTTTAGTTTTCCTTTATATGGCACTTTGTATGTCTGTCTGTATTTTAATTTTTCAAGGTAGATAATTACATGAAAACTCGTTTCATATGGCACTGATATTGTGGAGAACATATACTACACTTATTTATTCGCAAAAAATACCAAAGTTAACATTTACTTTAATTTATATATTTTATTTCACAAACAAAAAGTTTAACAAAACAAAATTAGGCACAATGCCAATCAAAAAAAATGGAAGGGGAAGTCTATGGTCATTCTTGTTACTGTACAGTTGTTGATTAAACTATTCCTAGCTAGAGCTGTCACCCTAATACCACATACACACCAGAGGTCGTCCTACTTCCCAAATCAAGTCATTTTATTTTATATATATATATATATATATATATATATATATATATATTAAACATTCACTTTGATCTAGGCCAAAAGTCTAAGAAACCATACATTTTTTTTTTGTCTTTTGACTAGGCTTTTTTTTTTAAATGAATGAAAATAATTCTCTAAATATATAGTGCATCAATATATAGGTTTTTAATGAGTAATTTTACTTTTTATCTTATTACGGGATATGCCTTGGCATTTATATAAAGGAAATGTTTTACTTGTAATTTATTCATACCAATAATATTGTGAAGCCCGTTAGAAACTGTCTAGGTCCAGAGGGTCTAGTCCTTTATGCAGTGCTTTCAATAAGTTTCCAGACTTTTTTTGTATGGACACTTTTCTTGATAGTACATGCATGAAATACTAGTCTCCTTCAAAGTAATCTCCATCAGCTGCAATGCACTTGTTGCACTGTTCCAACAACTTCTGGAAGATAAGTCTAGTGTGAACATTTCAATGACCCTTGTCAAAGCCTTTCATCTCCTCAATTGTCTCATAATGACAGACTCTAAGGTTTTCCTTGAGCTTAGGGAATAATCAAAAGTCACAAGGAGCAAGGTTTGGACTATAGGGAGGGTGAGGAACTGTCTTGATGCCCATGACAACGTCTTTCTTTCAGATCTTCTCTGTATACCCTTGGGATAAACGTTGTGCAAATCTTTCACATTGTCTCTATAGACAAATGAGTCCTTATCCATAAAATTCTTTATTTGGCCAATCAACTCTAATATTCTGACTTCCTTACTTTTCCAATACCTCATCATCCCTCACAGATTCCCTGCCTTCCTTGAATCTCTTATGCCACTCCAAAAATGCTGCTCGATTCATGCAAGATGGTCCAAAAGTAGTTTGAAGTATTCCATACGTTTCTGTGGCATTTTTTTTTTTTTTTTTTTTTTTTTTTAAGTTTAAAAATTTTTTTTTTTATTTTGTATATCGTTCCTCTAAAGTATCCTCATATCCAGATTGCATTTTTGAAATTCACCATCTGTGACAATCAGGTTTTAGTAGGGTGTATTCTAATTCCTGCTGTAGCTGTTTATTTGAACCTGAAATCATAAAAATTGATCAGTCATCTCATAAGATGTATAGCAATAACACACTGAATTTTCAAGAGTCTACAACAATTTTAAACACCTGTACAAAATCTGAAAAATTATTGAAGGCACCCCATATATGAAGGAAAAGTGTGTTCAAGAAAATGTTAAAAGCTATAAACCTAAAATCCACAAAGTTAGTATATTCTTGATCGATATTGCCCAAAACTCTTAAAATTTCATTCTTTGAGGGTAATTGGACTAGATTTTTTTCAGGGGGTAGCTTTTTCAGTCATAGATAAAATTAAACTAATTGAACTCCTATTAAATTATTTGAATCTATGAGAGGGGAAGTGTTAACAGTTTAATATGAAGACAAAATTCAAAATTAGCCATTTTTTGCCCCCTCACATATGTATTTTATATAATTTTAATAACCTGAATAAGTTAAATCAATTTGGAGCAAAAACTATATCTATTTTTAATTTTATTTTATTTAATTTTTGATGTTTTCTCAACTCTGAGTGCTATGATATAGAATACTGTTGTTTTTAAATCTGCAAAACAGTTTTTCAGGGTAAACAACTGATGATCCTACAATAATATTAGGACTAACATAAATTCTTGGAAGCAAACTAATGCCAGTGACTGCAAGAGATAAATTAACTTACAAGCAAAAGATTTTTCCAACAAAGGACCTGGGATTAAGTTATGTATAGTTTTAAAAGTTAAAAATACTTCCAAAACCTAAGCTATATATATATATATATATATATATATATATATATATATATATATATAAAACTTAAATTTGTCTAAGCTCACACAAAAATGCAGATTGAGTTCAATAGTGCTTATGATTGGAACTCTCTCTTAATATAGATTATATAATATATATGTATATGTAATAACATATACCTGCTCTGTTTACTCATTGAGCACTTTTTGGTAGACACATGTTGTTTCATTGGATGCACTTCTAGGAAACTAAACTACTGCCATAATACGAATGTTCCTGCATAATTGAGCACTTTGCTTCGTGTCTTCATAAAAAACACAAACATGAAAAAGATTAACTTCGATCCATCACTCAAGAACATCCCCACACTAAGTACCAAGGATTACTTACTAAAATTAATAATGAAAATGGATGACTTACTCAAAAGGATAAAATGAAAAGCCACTTTTTTTTGACTGGATAAAGATGACAACACCAAAAAAGAGGTATGGTTTTTAAAGCGTAAAATCACCACCAGTAATTTCATCCTTAGTACTGTTTGAGAAGGACCTCTATTCCCTGATTAGAAATTTAGAATTTCACAAAACCAAAAATCATTTCCAAAAAAAACTTGACAGTATCCTAGGAGAAATCAACAAATCAAAACATTCTTGTTAAGGCTGATAAAACCAGAAATTTCTACAAAATAGACAAGCATAAGTATAATAACCTAGTACATAAGAATTTGATAAAGGACTATCCCAAGATAAAAATAATAACCTAATTGGTTTGATAAATGAGGACAGTAAGAAAATCACTAATGAATTACAAATAAGCGATAGAGTAAATTAACTTAGAGGTAATGAAGCATATATCCTTCTAAACTATCATAAACCTAGCTTCCACACAAAACCAACCATAAGACTAGACTGGAAATCGGAAAAATAAGCAAAAAAATATTAGCGAAGATCAATCTGGAATTAAAACGGCAATTCAACCTGAACCAATGGGTAAACACTGTGGATCCCATGAAATGGTTCACCAGCATTGCAAACAAGAACAAATGTGCTTTTGTGCAAGTCGACATGATGGATTATTACCCATCAATCACAAAGGATCTTTTGGAAAGGGGATTGCATTTGCCAAGGCCCATACCAATGCCTCCGATGAGGATTTTGAAATCATTATGAAATGCCGCACAACTGTCCTTACCTATAATGGGGAAACAGTGGGCTAAAAATGGACAAAATGACATTTTTGGGGTATCAATGGGATTGTTGGACTCTGCAGAAGCAACGGATCTCGTGGGGCTTTATATCCTTTACAATTTAACAAATAATATTGATAGGCTTATATTGAGATGATGGGATAATAATAGTAAAAGATGCTACACGTGTAAAATGTGATTAGGTTAGAAATCCATGGAGATGAAAAATTTTGGCTTAAAAGTCGAAATTAATGCAAACTTAAAGCAGGTTAACTTCCTCGATGTTACTTTTGATCTTGAATTAAACACTTATAAACCCCTATATGAAGGCTGGTGCTACCAGATCAGGCTGTCTATTGGCTTCCTGAGACGAAATGCACCTACATCGATTTTCTGTTTTTGTTTTCTATTCACTTTTGTAAAACTTAATTATGTTCTGCAAAAACAAAAACAACAACCCCCTTCCCCTCTCCTTTCCTTTTCCTTCCCTACTTATCGATCCCGTCGCCTCCCCCCCCTTTTTTTTTTCCTTGTTGGTAGGGCACTAGAATAAGCCGACTGCCTCCCTGCAGAGGATAAAAATCTCTCAATGGGGCAACCAGTTAGCCGTGGGTTGCTACCTGTAATGCCTAAGGATGTGATCCTGGTGATTGAGCTAACCTAGACCTGGGTGCATAAAAGTCTAGGCACTGCAACACATTACTTCGGCCCTTACTTTGGCTAGACGGGTGGATGGAGAGGCCCAATCCGACCAATCGGCCAGTCACACCAAGCCCTAGTACTTACACCCAAAGTACCAACTACCACAACAAAGAACGAAACTGAAAGGTACTCCCACCTTTTTTTTCTTTTTCTTCCCCCACTACAAAAAATAGGCAAACCAAGTAAGTGCTAGAAGGCGGTGGCAAGGGTCAATCAATTGGAAAGACCAAAACTCAACACTCCATCTGAGCAAATGTATTTTTGAGGACATATTGAACAGAAAATATAGTGCTTGAGAACTTCTTACCAAAAGAGTATATCCTCCACATAGCCCGACATGGTAAAGACGGATGGGTTTCCCCCTTACTATGCCCCAATTTTGGACTCCGAGGTGGGTAGGGAGCGTGGTTGATGAAAAATAAATCCCAAAATCCATGGCTGATAAAAACAAATGCATCCCCCTCAAAACCCTTAAAAGAAACCATTCCTCTGACTCTGACCTCTCAAGCTCAGATGAAGAACAAAAATTCAAAACTAGAAAAACCGCTCCAACTATAGACGAAGGAAACTTCCCACGATTCTTGGTTATTGAATTAATCGAAAATAAAAAAATTGGAAATTTATCACCTTTCCTAATAGAAAAGACATTATCCACAAAAAGTAAACCAAAAATGATAAAAAAAAAAACTAAAGATGGAAATCTACTAGTTGAGATAACCAATCTTAGAGATGCTCAATCTCTACTCAAAATGAAGAACTTCCATGAGTACAAGTGCAAAGTCTTTCCCCATAAAACACTAAACACTCCGAAAGGAGTAATTCGAAGTTATGAACTATCGCTAGCAACTGAAGAAATAAAAACTGAATTAGAAAAACAAGGAGTAATCAACCACATCCGCATAAACATAAAAAGAAACAATAAAATAACCACCAACACATATATATTAACGTTTAACAAATAAAAATTGTCTACTTAAATGTAAAAGTGGACCAATATATCCCAGCCCCATTAAGATGTTTCCATTGCCAAAAATATGGACATCATAAAGAAGCCTGTAAAGGAATAAAAATATGTGGAAAATGCGGCAACAAAGAGCCTGACCACACGAAGAAAAATGCATAAATGAGGTGAAATGCGCTAACTGCAAAGAAGATCACCCGGTCTTCTCTAAAATATGCAAAACATATAAAAAAGAAAGAGAAATTATAGAAGTAAAGTACAAAAAAAAAACACAACCTTTCCAGAAGCCAGAAAAATAATTGAGACGTATATGAAAGACAACACATATGCAGAGACAACAAAAAAGACAACTAAACCATACCAACATAATGAAATATATGATCAATATAGGGAACTGATAAACAAACTGATTACATTAAATATTAAAGAATGGCCAGAATTTCAAAATAGCCTAAAAGAAAAATACTCAAATCTGGGAAACAAAATAGAAATAACAAATCCAAAATAAGAAAATAATATTCCATCCACAACAGAACCATTAAAAAAATTATCACAGAAACCAACAAAACAACATCAGAAATTAATAAAAACATAAGCAATGATAAAACAGCAAATAAAGAACGTTCCAGAAAAGAAGAAAACCAAACAATAGACACTCAAAATAGATTCCAAATTCTAGAAAAAATGGAAACCGAAAACACCCTAGATAAAAAAAAAAAAGAAACCAAACACAAGTAATCTAGAGGGAAAAAATGAACAAGAAGCCAAAACGGCAACATCTCAAGCAAGATCCAGATCGACGTCCAGATCCAAACAAAAAAAAAAACCCAGCAAAACACTTCACCAAAGACACAAACTCCAACAAAAGATAAACCTTCTACTTCTAAAGAGATGGAAATAGAGGAAAACTAAACAGCCTCATGGATAGAAATAAAACACAACAAATTATCCAACGGAATTGTCGTGGAATAAGATCTAACTATAATGAACTTATCTCAATCTTCAACCCAGCCATTGTTTGCTTACAAGAAAACCGTTCTACAAAACAATAACCATTTCAAAACACCAAACTATGAACAATACAACTATTTCCATAACACAGGCCTTCGTGCTAATGGAGGCACCTCAATTCTTGTAAGGAATAACATACCTCAAAGCAATTTCTCTGTCAAAACAAATCTCCAAGCAATTACAACTCAAGCCACATTACACAAAACAATCATAATCTGCTCAATATACTTCCCTCCTCATGAACCAATAAATGAAAATGAACTAGAAAATTTAATAAAACAACCACCTCCACCATTCATTCTTCTAGGAGACTTTAACTGCCACAGTACGTTATGGAGATGCAAAATCACAAACTCAAAAGGAAACAAAATTGAACAATTAACAAAAATAATGTGTGTCTTCTCAATCAAAAAAATCCCACATACTTAAATCCAACAAACTGATCAACTAGTGCCATTTATCTTACCATGTGTGATCCATCAAGCTTCTTGGATTATACATGGAGCACTTACGAAGAACCCTGTGGAAGTGATCACTTCCCTATTATAATCAATTACAGTAACTCCATCCAAAACCACATACCCAGGTGGAACACAAACAAAGCCAACTGGGCCGAATTTAAAGAACTTTGTTCACTAAAACTAACAGAACATCAAATCCAAACAATAGAAGAATTCACGGAAGTACTCATTTTTTTTTTTTTTTTCCACACGGTGGTCACCACTTATCAAGGCCCGGAAGCCACTCAGGGATAAGGGTTATTGCAAGTACAGTATGTTAGTGTGGAGATTTGATGAAGTGTTTACTTAAGGATGCGGTTCATTAGGAATTTAACATTGGACTTGAACACATCCAAGTTGTAGTCAGGTGGGAAGCAGGCAGATGGAACAGAGTTCCACAGGCGTGCAGTTCTAAGAAAGAAGCTTTGTTCATGAAATCCACATTTTGATTTAGGCACAGATAAAGAGTGGGGGAAATTTTTCACAGTGGATTCAGCTAGACGGGTGTTTTTCGTGAAAGATTGGCGAGGGGGACCAGAGATTGGAGTTCAGACGAGCATCTGCCATGGAAATAACGATAAAACAAGGATAGGCTCGCAACGTCTCTTCTGTGGGAGAGAGGTTGCAGGGTAGAGAAAAGGGCATCCCCCACTAAGCCACAAAGTCTATTTTGTACTCTGTCAAGGCAGGATAGGCTGTTTTTAGCAGCTCCTACCCAGATATGGCAGCAGTATTCCATCCTTGGATGCACTTAGCTTTCATAAAAATAGCCAAAAAATGCATACCCAAAAATTCTCCTCTTGGAAAAAAAAAAAAACATGGTTCAATCCAGAATGTAAAACGGCCATTAGACAGAGAAAGGCAGCCTTAAGAAAATTTAAAAAACAACCCACAACGAACAACTTAATAAAATACAAACACCAAAGAGCTAAAACTCGAAAAATAATTAAAGAATGCAAAAGATCCTGCTGGCAACAATTTGTCAACAAAATCAACATCATTACTAAACCCAAAACCGTCTGGGAAATGATTAGGCAAATAACTGGAAAATATAATCCGAATCCAATCAAACACCTTTCACAAATAAACAGAAAATAACTGATAAAAAAGATATTGCTAACACACTAGCTAAAAGTTTTGCCGGAAACTCATCATCAAAACACTACAATAGACAATTCCAAATAGTTAAGAAACATGAAGAAAAGTACAAAATAAACTTTAACTCCAATCTGTAGTGGAATAGGGGACATAAATGGATGGTCACATTCAATGCTGCCAAGACTAAACTGGTTTCCTTCAATAACTACAAGAAACCTTCTCTGCCACCAATAGCAATGGCCAGTGACTCCCTGTCTGAGAGTACATCTTTCAAACTGCTTGGCCTAACGTTCACAGGAAACATGAGCTGGAACAATTATATTGAAAACATTGCCAGGGCCGCTGCGAAAAAGGTAGGCTTTCTCTACCGTGCTAGAAAACTACTGACACCTGAAAGTATCCTGTATCTCTATAAGGCCACCATTCGCCCATGTATGGAGTATTGTCACATCTGGGCTGGTGCGTCTGCTACTAGTCTCTCACTCCTAGACAAGGTTCAAAAAAGAGTCGCCAACTGAACTGGTATCTAAGCTTCAGCCTCTGTCCCATCGTCGAAACGTTGCATCCCTCTGCTTGTTCTACAAGTATTTTAATAGTGAATGCTCTGACGAACTGCAGACACTTGTGCCCCCACAACGTAGATACCCTCAACAAACCCGACAGGCAGCTAAATCCCACCCCCACACAGTAGAGATCCCTAGATGTAAAAGATCTTTCTACTCCAGAGTTTCTTCCCCAGAACCGCTAGACTCTGGAATTCCATTCCAGGATCCTGCTTCCCTAACTGTACTGACATGCAGAAGTTCAAGTGCAACGTGAACCGACATCTTGCTGCCCAAATCCCTACATAGTGCCCCAGTAGTTGCTGACCCTGATAGTAGCCCCCTACACCAAAGTGGCAATGTGCCTTGTTTGGGGTGAAAATGTGAAAAAAAACCAAGAGTCTTACAATGAAATCTTCTCACTCAATGAACTAGAAACCGTCATAGAAAAATCCCATAACTCAGCTGTAGGACCAGATGAAGTGCACTACAGCTTCCTTAAAGAAATTCCACCAGAATCATTAAAACTCCTTCTCGAAATTTATAATAAAATATGGGAAACAAAAGATTTCCCAACTTCATGGAAAAATGCAACAATAATACCAATACCCAAACTGGGAAAAGATACATCAAACCCAGAAAACTACAGACCAATAGCTCTCACAGGCTGTTTATGCAAAACGTTCGAAAGAATGATTAACTACCATCATATATGGTATCTAGATGACAACAAAATAATTTCTGAAATCCAGTGTGGATACCAAAAAAATCGTGACCACATCACTAACCTCGAAAATTATATCAGAAGCTTTTATCAATAAGGAACACGTAACATCTGTTTTTTTTTCGATCTTGAGAAAGCATATGAAACTACCTGGAAACACGCTATCATAAAAGATCTCCACAACATCGGACTAAGAGGCAGATTACCTGAATTCATAAAAAACTTCCTAACAGACAGATCTTTCCAAGTTCGCATAGACTCAACTTTATCAGACCCACAAAATCAAGGAGTGCCCCAAGGCAGCATATTATCAACAACTATCTTTAACATGAAACTCAATAACATTATAAAAGAACTCTCTCCTGATATACATAGCTTCTTATATGTAGATGACTGCTCAATCAGCTACATATCTAAATACACTCACACTATTGAAAGAAAACTACAACATAACATAAATAAAATTAATAAATGGGCAACTAAAATGGTTTCAAATTCTCCAAAACTAAAACAAAATGCATCCATTTCTGTAACCAACGCAAACTCCACCCTGACCCAACCTTACAGATTGAAGGCGAAAAAATTCCATTCGTAAATGAACACAAGCACCTGGGAATCATTTTTGACAAAAAACTAAATTTCATTCCACACATCAATCATGTCAAAACCAAATGTAATAAAGCATTACAACTCCTACGAGTCATCGCCCATACAGATTTTGGAGCTGACAAGAATACACTACTCAAACTATATAGAGCATTAATTAGATCAAAAATAGATTATGGTAGCTTCATATATTAATCCACCAGAAAGTCATATCTAAAAACCCTCAACACAATATGCCACTCCCGTCTAAGACTAGCATTAGGAGCATTTCCAGCCTCTCCTGTAGAAAGCCTGTATGCAGAAGCACATGAAACTCCTCCAATGCTCAGAAATCAAAACCTTGGTCTAAAATACTACACAAAACTTACAGCCAACTCCACAAACCCAACACACTTTAATAGCACTTTAAATCCAAACTGTAAACACCTTTTTGACCAAAAAGAAAATGCAATCAAAACCTTTGGACTTAGAATAAAATCGATTTCCAAAGAAGCAAGTCTACCCATAACTAAAATTCATGAAACTGCCCTACTCAAAACCCCTCCCTGGAAAATCGTATTCCCTAACATCGACCTAAGTTTAAGTAAATATGAAAAGAAACATACTCATCCAATAACTTATGATAATCTCGATAAAACCAAAGAAAAGTGTCCAGATCACACACACATCTATACAGATGAGTCTAAGCAAAATAACGCAACAGCCAGTGCAGCAATACTCAATAAATCAATCAAAAAACAACTGAGTAAGAAATCTTTTCAACTTTTTTTTATATAATAAAACGAACAAAGTTAAATTATTTAAACAGTAAAAGTTTAATAGAACAATATACTTTTTTTTTTTTAATGAAGGCTCTTTAAAAAATATCTAAAGAAATTAGAATGTTTATACCTTCAAGTATCAACATTTGTATATTTAGAATTATACTTATAAAAAAAAAACGGGAAAATCTTTGTAGATACTCGTCACAAAACGAAGATGTCATATTCTAAAAATCATGTGAGTTTGGCTAGTAACTTTTCTATTTGGCTAGTAAACGAAAATAATTAGTTGTCAAAGGTCAACTTAAGATAAGTTTGTCCGTAGAGCCCTGATGTGTGTGTAGGTCTATGTATATATGTCTGCGCATGTATGAGACTATAGAAGTTTTATGCATGTAGAATGTTGTGCTTTTTCTTACATTTTATATTTATAGATTTATTTGTATTTTATATTTCTGTATATATGTGCAAGGAAATATAAAAAAAAAAAACAGTGTATATCCACTCCTGAGTATATGTGCGTTTGGGTTTACTTCTGACAATATGCATGTGTGAAAATCGAAAATACCGTTTTCCCCATTCTGGGTGGCCATCAGACTACCTACAGTCTGACGTCTAGCTATAGACGACATCGTCAGACCCCTCAAGTAGTTTCCAGCGCAAATCAAAAGGGGAGATACTAAACCTTTGGGCTATAAAAAGAATATGAAAATACAAATTATCCCTTACCGAAGTTAAGATAAGAAACGATAAAAACCTGTGAGGAATGGATCGTTGAGAGACCTTGCTTATCCTTCCCCCATACTCTATGACAATATTCTAATTTTGTAAACGGTATAAGAAAATGTTTTTATATCTTGAAATTTCAGTTTTCGGAGGTAATTCTTGGCCTGAAGACGTAATCTCCCCAATAACGGGTGATTACAAAGACATGTGTGCACATATGTAGCCATCAATGTTTGTATAAATAAACTAAATATGTAATAACATAGTTTACTTTTAAAAAATATATTTTTTAGACAATTGTTTTTGCTCATTCGCAAATACATTTGACTTTATATTGATAAATTCAATGTATGTTTTCAAAGGTTTTACCATTAACTTTTTCTAACAAATAAAACCGAAAAGTTAAATAAGCAAGTAATAATAAATAAAAATGGAGTTTCCATAAAACTTGTCTCAATCTTCTTTCATTTTTTTTTTTTTTTTTTTTACAACAAAACAAAGCTGCATTTAAATTCACAGAAAGAAATTCAAATAACTTTAAAAAAATTAAAAAGCCTTTGTCTTTAAACATGAAAACTTACAATGTTCCCCTTTTCATAAGGCCTACAATTTACCAATCTTCATTTGTTAATTTTATCAGAATCTTGAGTGTGATTGGTTGAGAAATGTCACCTGACCTGATTAATCGAATCATTCTTTTCTATATCAAGATTTCTAAACAAATAGTCTTTCTCTTCTTTCTTGTAGGTTTTGGCCACATGTTTGGTACGGAAACTTCTGGATTTCATTTTCACTCAACGAGAACTTCAATGGTTGGATGATTTGTTACCAGCTTCCAAAACAGAAAAGACAGACGAGGTTAGTTTTTCCATTTCTTTGATGAGATATTAATTTCCATGTTTCACATTGTTTTCTCTATCTTCATTTGAATCTGGTATGTCCATTAATGGAGAGAAAAGGAAGCGGTAAAACACTGTTGTAAAGATATCCTCTCAAGGCTTTTGGTCTTGACAAGTGGTGACTCTATAATTAGAAAAAAAAAAATTAATCCAGGTTTGTAAATCTTTTGTACAGATCTGCACTTAAGTTTGCTTTCTTCATCTCTCTCATATATATATATATATATATACACACACACACACATATTTCATTAAATAGCACAGACAACTCTTGCTTGTTTTTCTTGTAATCCTCCTTTTCTCTTTGTCGGGCCATTTTCCGAACGTTTTTTCCGAGTGAAAAAAGAAATTTCCCATAATCGCGAACGTTTTCGACCTCCATTGGTCATCCTCAGGCGAGTAGTAAAAAATAAAAGTAGCGAGATGAAATGAAAAGACGATTAAAATCGCTTAAAATCATTAAAATACTCAAAAGCACTTGAACGTGCCCTCCGTTTCATTTTGAGTCTGGTTAATCGTTGGTTTATTAATGTGGATTAACAATGCCTCAAAGATCGGGAGGTGCACCTCGCAATATGAGACAGTTAAAATGGCCGTGTTATTTATTAATATGTCTCTAAACTCATTTTTAGGGGTGTGGTGTGCTATGAGGTGCTGATAGATTGAACTATTCGGGGAAGACAGGTGACATGTTAAACGACAGGAGATGCTGGTTCGAGTCATGCCAATGTACAAATTATTTTTTGGAGACGCATTCTCCTATGGGAAATTTGAAGATGTACACAGCATTTCTAGTTTTCAGCATACTGCCATCGGATGTAGGTTAATTTTTTATTAGTAATTGGCTAGTTTTAAATTTTTTGTAATAAATAATAAATCTTATTTTAGAGTTTTTTTCCGTGGTTACGACATGTTTGTGTACAATATCTTTTATTTTTTCGTCTAATTTGTAATTCTCATACATCTGGTTACAATAATATATGTCAATGTTATTATTGCTGCTATCGTTATTATTATTAATGCTAGTTAAAAAGTGTCTAATCTGCTGGTCAACTATGTAGTTTGGGAAGCCATTATTAATTAAAGTTTGTTTTACGTTCGAAAGTGATTTATAGAATAGTTCGTTAGTGGAAGAATTACGTTTAGTTTTGTAAATGAGATTTTTTATGACTGCTATTTTGTATCTATCAGGACATTCGCTTTTGTAATTAAGACATGATTCCTTACTGGTAGGTTTTTTTGTATGGGTGAGTAATAAATTTATTGGTGTCAACTTTTATTTCTATATTGAGGAAGGGATACTGTTGTTTATATTTGTTTCATGTGTGAAATTTAGTATAGAATTATTTTTAAGAGCGGTTTTAGTGTTTATTAATTCGTCTAGGTTTTCCATTAATAAGATTATATTCATTTCATTTATTTAGCTTTTCCTTTTATTCTGTAATCTACATAATTTACAGAAATTATGGCTCAGGTGACGCTGGGTGACCCTGCTGGTGTAACCACTGTCCTACGAATAAGACACCAAATATTTTTTTTTTTTTTTTTTTTTTAAATCTATTAAGCTTTTCATTTCATTCTGTAATCTACATAATCTATGGAAATTATGATCCAAGTGATGCTGTGTACCTCTATTAGTATAATAGACTGATTTGATTTGAAGATGACCATGTTGTAGCCCTCATAGGAGCAATCTAGTAGCAATGTCTACCACGGATAGGAAGAGCTGTACAAATTTGATGTCCTACAGATCTCTGCTTCAATGCAAGGTAAAAATGAGGTGTCAGCTGCGAAGTATACAATTCATGACTATTCTGTTCTCAAAAACCAAACTAACTCGAACCCAGATTCAGAATCTCCCACATTTGTTGAAACATTTTTCAAATCCAATCCAATTATTTTTATTATTGGAATCCTTTTGAGATGAGCAATTTATATATTTATTCATTTACTAGCAGTTCCGCCTGGTTTTGCTCAGGCCCTATGTACTGTTCATAAGTTTATGTTCATATGTATATTTTAAAAAGTGTGAATATGTACGGTAATGCCTTTCTATATAATAAGCTTCTTTAAGTACCATAGAGAAAAGTTGGTAGAGACAGCAGAGATCATTTTTTTTTAATGTTGACCCCAATTTTGACCTCTTAACATTTATGGTTTTGGGCTCAAATTAAATTAAAATGTTTGACCCATGTCCAAGTAACCTACATCTAAAATGTCAAGTGTTTAGACCCAAAATTGGCGGAGGAGTTTGATAGTCTGCAATGGTCAACTCTGTTAACTTTGACCTGTTGCCAACCCAATTTTTGCTCTAAAACTGATAAAAAAGCTTGCTGCAGGTCTGAATACCCTTTATGTAAAATTTCAAATGTTTAGCAAACTGTTAAGCCACTTTTGGGTCTAGAGACCACAAAGGTCAAATCTTTTGAACTTTGACCCCTTGAGAGCCAAGGTTTCAGCAAAAAAAAAAAAAAACGATTAAAAAGCTTTCCCTCTGTCTGAATACACTTTATGTAAAATTTAAAATGTTTAGCCCAAAAATTGGCTGAGTAATTTGGTAGAGACCGCAGAGGTCAATTCTTTTTAAACATTGACCCCAATTATGACCCCTTAACATTTTCGGGCTCAAATAAAATTATAAAGTTAGATCCATGTCCAAGTAACCTATATCTAAAATTTCAAGTGTTTAGACCCAAAATTGGCGGAGGAGTTTGGTACAGTTCTCAAAGGTCAAATTGTTGAACCCTTAACAGCCAAATTTCTGTCCGAAAATCGATATAAAAGATTTTCCCTAATCTCAATACCCTTATCTTGAATCTGTAGACCGAAAAGTGACAGTTATTTGGTAGGGAAGTGTACAGACAGACATTTTCATTTTTATAGATATATAGATTTGCGTACTATTATCCTCATCTTTTATGTTTCACAACGTTTCGGCCAACTATTCCTCTGGCCTTCATCAGGTGGTAAACCATGACAGGATAGGAATGCTGAGTCTCTTAACTGTATCCTCAGTAATTACTGCCTTCCATAGTTGTCGCCTCACCACGTTTTGGTTAACTAAATGTGATGAGATGGCAACAACTATGGAAGGCAGTAATAACTGAGGCTACATTTAAGACTCACCAAATCAAATTAATTCTGTGGATGCATTTCTTTGTACTTTTCATCAATTTCCAAAGCTTTGCTCCTTCGTCTTTTTGGTTTGCATTTTCAGTCTTTCGTTTTCTACTTCATCTTTTTTCTGCGAATGTTTCGATTTCTTTTATTTCAAACTCCCCCCCCCCATTTGTCACCTATGTTTCGGTCTGAACAAAATAGATGCCATATTCCGTATTGAAAATATTTCGGTATGTGCTTTCCTTTAAGGGCTTCACATTTAAATCTCGACACTCTTCCACATACCGTGAGTACATGTTGCCGAGATACAAATTGCTTTCTAGGTTAGTTTTCGTCGTTTTCACTCTGCAATCATGACTTTCTGCACAAAGAAATGCCTCTATATGTTTCCGGATTAAGTTTTTTTGCACCCCAAGTTTTTCTTTTGTTTCTTTTCCCCTGCCATCATTTTTCGGGGTGCCAGTTAAAGGATCTTTGTTTTTATGGGTTGTCTAAATCATCTTCTAACGTGAAAAAATATGAAAACTAGACTTTCTTCTTTGGAACTTTCTTCTGCCTTTTACTTTCTCCAACTTTGGTGTTCCTTAGAATAAACATTCTTTCCCCGTCCGAAGATAATGCGTAAAACGACTGGTTGATTTTCTTTCGTTCGTCCTCATTTATTTGTGTGTCACATTTAAATAGACACTTATGGTCATCGAGTGGTTTAACATATCTTGCTCTGATTATTTTATTTTTATTATTAATATAGGATTGGCCAGTCGCACAGGCAACTTTTCTTTTGTTAACTATCCACTGTGAAGGATTCCTTGACCTTTTCTTTATCTTTTTCACTGACGATTCAAAGACTGGGCTATTTTGGACGTCCGTTGGCTCAAGAACTCGTTCTTGTTGAGTGAAGGCTGGTTCTCTTGGCTTCAGATCTGGTTGTCGTTGAACATCTGGCTCTTGGGCTGGTTCCAATCTATCTTGCTGCCTGCTAAGAAAAGGAGTAATATTTATTTATTTATATATATATATATATATATATATATATATATATATATATATATATATACACATATATATATATATACACACACACACACAGCTGCTATTGGGTTTACTATTACAGCATCCCTAACTCATAAACACATAAAAAGATGAAGTAAACCTATTTTCTTGTGGCTTTGTTATGCATAGATGTCTTCAAATACACATGTACGTACACACTGATCTACTCTATAAAAATGAAAACATAAATTTCAAATCTATTTCTTAACACATAGAAAATGCATAATTATTCACAAATGCATACAAGCATCACACAGACATAACTGTCATGCTTCCTTCACAAAAACTCCATTAAATAGTTTCTTTCAAAAGTTACTGTAAAGTTTTATTTTATTTTTTTTAAGTGTATTTATATTAATAATTAAATTCACCCGCTTGAAAAAAAAATTTTCAAATGATATTTTTTTTTTCTTTTTACGATAACCCTTTTCTGTTTTAATATAACTGACGTCATCTATTTCCTACGAGGTGTCATGTTGACACCAAACAATGGCTTGTTGAATAGGTTAATGTGCATGATCGTCCATATTTTAGATCAGTTTTATAATTCCTTAGCAGTTTCTTTGAGAATTGAAATAGAAAATGATTATCCTCATAATAGTCGTTTATCACCTAACCATGGCCATTGTACTTTGTTCTGTGGCATCAGCAGGTTACATGACTTTAATGGAAGGGCCTAATATTTATGTGGGCCATGCTTGACTAAGTTAATGTATGATCGGCATATTAACTACCTTCCCACCTCAAGAAGATGTGACAGCAGGTCAGAAAGATGGAGAAAGTCCAGTCAGAGCTTCTAAAGTATTCTGGGCTAGCCAAAAGTTGCCTGGGGAGCACCATCAGCATTAAAAAATAAACCAACTCCACCTGAAAGTTGAGACAAATTTCTGGGAAGGTGAACCTCCTAGAACTGCACAGGACCAGCAACTTACTACAATTAACAGGGAAAAGGATTATTTCAGAAATAGCATTAACTCTTGATTTTGGCACAAATAATATATTATCTATAAATTATTCAGTGAATCAGAAGAACAGGTGACTCTAAGTCCACAGCAAGCTGTTAAATAAAACCTTCACACTGATATAAAAATGTTTCGCTTACAAAACTAGACTTCCTGCTGAAGTAATCAAATTGATGTAGAAGTTTTGTACACATTTTTTATTTTTAAATAGTCTTTAAAAGAAAACTACTTTGGCAACATTTTACATGAAATCAATGTAATGTATTATGTTTAAGCTTTTTTCAAAAAATATTTTAATAAAAAACATTAACACAATTTCATGCTATTTTTTTTTTTTTTATAACATAAAGTAATCAATAAATATTTTATGAAATAGTATAATTTTTATAATACTAAAAACAAATTCCAAACAGTGAAACAATATTTTATTTTATGCAAAAACAAAAACAAAATCGAGCATTACTCGGTTTTGCAAGATATTTTGATGTTTATTTAGAATTATATTTATTTAAAAAAAAAAAAAAAAATGAATATTTATGATGTAAATACTCGTCACGGAAAGGAAATTTCATATTCCAAAAGTCACGTAAATTGATCAAGTAGTTTTTTTTGTTTTGTTTTTTAAACTAAGAAAATCAAATTTTGCGACTACTCGAAAAATTTATTTGATATAATCTTAATGTAATATAATTTCTTTTCAATGAGTGATGTGTAACTAGGCCTGTGACAACAGAATATTCTTTTCATTCTCAAGTATATATCCGACACATAAGACAGTCAATCAACCAAGAACCACCTCAGTCTATATAAAAACATAAGATATTAATGGATATATACTCAAGAGTCAAAACCATGAAAAGAATATGCTGTTGTCACAGCCTTATTCATAACTGAAAATAAAATAATAAATATGATAAAACACGAAATATTTATAGATTTTTTTTTTTTTGTACAGAAAGATTGTCTAAAAAATGTATCCAAATATAATTTTAGTTTGCATGCACTTTTAGAAAAGTTATCGACCTCTGTTCTTTGGCTGACAAGCGACATCTGCAGTTCTTGAAACTAAAATACACACACATTCGCCTCATGTCACCGAGATGCAGAAGTGCCGTTTTAGTTTTTGTTGTTTTTGTTGGGTTTTTTTTTCATGCACGTGACATGCGCTAACACTAATTATTGAAAAAAAAAAATGCTTTGAACTGCTTTATTAACAAAATTCTTTTTATTTTCTAGCATATATTTGTTGTATGACACTTTTCTGTTTTGCTGTATCGTTTGTGACATGCGCTAACACTAATTATTTGTTATTGAAAAAAAATTTTGAACTCCTCAGTAACTTTTATCCTCAAGTGTTTTATCCGGATTTGTATTACTGTACACATAGATTCGAAAAAGTTGTCAAAAAAAACAAATATATACTGTATATATAAATACAAATAAATAAATGTTATCAAAGGCAAGATAAGTTACTTTTCTACCAAACTGGATATAATTCTCGTGTTTTTATTCAATTTAGCATGTTTATTCAGCTCGAAAAACATGCAGTGTTTACCGATGTATTGGAAAATTCAAAATGGCGGCCGACTCTCTCTTAAACACGGTAAGTTCGGGAAAAGGTGTTATAAATAATAAACTAGACAAAATACTGTTAGAAATTCGCTCAATATATATTACCATGACATAGGTTGACATATATCTGGTGTTTTTTTAATAGTATTTTGTCTAGTTTATTATTTATAACACCTTTTCCCGAACTTACCGTGTTTAAGAGAGAGTCGGCCGCCATTTTGAATTGTCCAATACATCGGTAAACACTGTATGTTTTTCGAGCTGAATAAACATGTTACATTGAATAAAAACACGAAAAATATATCCAGTTTGGTAGGAAAGTAACTTATCTTGCCTTTGATAACATTTATTCGTTATATATTTGTTTTTTGACAATTTTTTCGAATCTGTGTACAGTAATACAAACCCAAATCGATTTTACCCTTTTATAACAACAGTAAATAAGTAAATTCTTTTTATGTTAATATAAAAAATATGCGGTCTCGTTTATGAACATAATAAACGCTTTAAAATAAGTGAAACCACTAAGAACTTAGCCAGTTAGGTAGAAAACGGACACTTAGAAAATCGATTTTATTTAAAAAAAAAATGAAACAAGTAAAAATATTTTTTTTTAATATTATGGGGGGGAGGGCTATTTTAAAAAAACAATATCTCCTTCAAGAACGATCATAAAATGTTTTTTCAATCGATATTTATTCAATAAGGGACCAGTTTTCCTACCTAGCGAAAGGGGACGAGTTTTCCGGAGACGAGTTTTCCGGAGACGAGTTTTCCGGAGACGAGTTTTCCCGGAGACGAGTTTTCCCGGAGACGAGTTTTCCCGGAGACGAGTTTTCCCGGGACGAGTTTTCCCGGGACGAGTTTTCCCGGGACGAGTCTTCCGGGCACCAAGTAACCATTAATTAGTTTTTGTCGGCACATAAAAGGGAAATTCCTAGCAGAGCTAGTCTTTCGCAATGCGAAAATGCGGCTAAAATCTGAGAACCCTATATTGAACAAGCACCCTGTTTACTTCGAGTCGCCTATTCTTCCCATTTATTAATTATCCGAGGATTTTTTTTTTTTCTTTTTAAATTTTTTTTTATGAAACGCTGTTCGGCTCGTTGACTTGAGTATTTTGGTCTTATATTTTGTTTGAAACAATAATTTAATGTTTAAAAAGTCTGCTTCTAGCTTGCATGTTTAATAAATATTAGTATATTCTTTCGAATTTAGGAAAACTCGTCCCGGGAAAACTCGTCTCCGGAAAACTCGTCCCCTTTCGCTAGGTATGAAAACTGGTCCCTTATTGAATAAATATCGATTGAAAACACATTTTATGATCGTTCTTGAAGGAGATATTGCTTTTTAAAATAGACTATAGCCCCCCCCCCCAATATTTAAAAAAAAATATTTTTATTTGTTTAATGTTTTTTTTTTTTTAAAATAAAATCGATTGTCCGCTTTCTACCTAACTGGCTAAGTTCTCAGTGGTTTCACTTATTTTAAAGCGTTTATTATGTTCATACAAAGTTAATTACAATTTTTTTGGTTCTTATTTTAACGATGTTTTTTGGAGTCATAAAAACAATAATAAAAAAAACAAAACAAAAAAATTAAAAACTGGGAGCGTTACTTTTTTGTTTTGGTTTTTTAATTATTTAATTAATAGTTATGTTTTCGTTTTCTCTCATACCAAATGCACTCATGCGTTATTTAAAATTATAATTCTATCAGAGTTTGTATTACTGTACACATAGATTCGAAAAAGTTGTATTTTTTAAAATATAATTTAGAGAGGGGGGGGTTAAAACTATATCTCCCTCCGAAAAACAACCAACAAAAAATGAAATTAAAAAGATTCTTGATTAGCGATAGCGGAGTTTTCAATAAAATTGATTAATAAATTTATTTAGTGATTACTTTTTCTCTTAATGATTGATTTTAGAATTTTGAAGAAGTAAAAATTAAAAATGAGTTAACGAGAGATTGTTAGCACATGGCATCTCTCGCGCCAAAAAAATATTTCGCTTTTAATTTATTAGTTAATTTTTGCAAAATTTGACAGGACGACAATAAATGTGGATAATTGATAAAATTATAATTTTAAATAACGCATGAGTGCATTTGGTATGAGAGAAAACGAAAACATAACAACAAAAAACTATCATAATTAAAAAACCAAAACAAAAAAGTAACGCTCCCAGTTTTTAATTTTTTTGTTTTGTTTTTTATTATTGTTTTTATGACTCCAAAAAACATCGTTAAAATAAGAACCAAAAAAATTGTAATTAACTTTGTATGAACATAATAAACGCTTTAAAATAAGTGAAACCACTAAGAACTTAGCCAGTTAGGTAGAAAACGGACAATCGATTTTATTTTAAAAAAAAACAAACAAAAAAACATTAAACAAATAAAAATATTTTTTTTTAAATATTATGGGGGGGGGGCTATAGTCTATTTTAAAAAACAATATCTCCTTCAAGAACGATCATAAAATGTGTTTTCAATCGATATTTATTCAATAAGGGACCAGTTTTCCTACCTAGCGAAAGGGGACGAGTTTTCCCGAGACGAGTTTTCCCGGGACGAGTTTTCCTAAATTCGTTTTAAACGACTGTAATAGTTTATTTTGGAAGTATATTTCATAAAGAAAATTGACAACCCACTTTAAAAACAGAAATTACGAGTTTTATATATTTTATTCGCAGTTTTTTGTTGACTCTTCTGGCGGCCATGTTGTAAGCCCTAACGGTATTTTTGGAGATTACCGAATATTTTTAATTTCATTTTTTGTTGGTTGCTTTTCAAAGGGAGATATAGATTTTATCCCCCCCCTCTCTCTCCAAATTATATTTTAAAAAATATTAAAATTTATTATTTTCTTTTTAAAACCAAATCTCCCTCAGTAATTTCTTTAATTTTCTATTTTTTAGCGATTATCAAGACCCCCTAAGCATTATTTCTCGTTCTCCCGTAACACTCGACCGACATGTTTTTTGTTTGTTTTCTGTTTTTTTTTTCTTTACCAAATAAACGATTCCAAATAAATAAACAACATAGTCAGCGAGGTAGAAAAATCGATTTTACCCTTTTATAAACAACAGCATATAAGTAAATTCTTTTTATATTAATATAAAAACAAATATGCGGTCTCGTTTATGAACATAAAAACGCTTTTATTAAAAACACAAAAAAAAACATTAAACAAGTAAAAATATTTTTTTAAAAGTATTATGGGGGGGGGCTATAGTTTATTTTAAAAAACAATATCTCCTTCAAGAACGATCATAAAATGTGTTTTCAATCGATATTTATTCAATAAGGGACCAGTTTTCCTACCTAGCGAAAGGAGACGAGTTTTCCGGAGACGAGTTTTCCGGAGACGAGTTTTCCCGGGACGAGTTTTCCCGGGACGAGTTTTCCCGGCACCGTTTAAAACATAATAGAAGTATTATTTTTTATTTTTTAAAAACTGTTTACAAAATGTCTACGAACGTGCGTAGACATTTTGTAAACATTGTTTTTAAAAAATAAAAAATAATACTTCTATTATGTTTTAAACGACTGTAATAGTTTATTTTGGAAGTATATTTCATAAAGAAAATTGACAACCCACTTTAAAAACAGAAATTACGAGTTTTATATATTTTATTCGCAGTTTTTTGTTGACTCTTCTGGCGGCCATGTTGTAAGCCCTAACGGTATTTTTGGAGATTACCAAAGATTCTTGATAAACGATAACGGAGTTTTCAATAAAATTGATTAATAAATTTATTTAGTGATTACTTTCTCTCTTAATGATTGATTTTAGAATTTTGAAGTAAAAATTAAAAAAATTAAAAATGAGTTAACGAGAGATTGTTAGCACATGGCATCTCTCGCGTCAAAAAATATTTCGCTTTTAATTTATTAGTTAATTTTTGCAAAATTTGACAGGACGACAATAAATGTTGATAATTGATAAAATCATAATTTTAAATAACGCATGAGTGCATTTGGTATGACAGAAAACAGAAACATAACAACAAAAAACTATCATAATTAAAAAACAAAACCAAAAGCGTAACGAAGAATCGAATCGCTCCCTGTTTTTTTAATTTTTGGGTTTTGTTTTTTTTATTGTTTTTATGACTCCAAAAAACATTCGTTAAAATAAGAACAAAAAATAATTTGTAATTAACTTTGTATGAACATAATAAACGCTTTAAAATAAGTTAAACCACTAAGAACTTAGCCAGTTAGGTAGAAAACGGACACTTAGAAAATCGATTTTATTTAAAAAAAAAAAAAAAAAAAAAAACATTAAACAAGTAAAAATATTTTTAAAAAAATATTATGGGGGGGGGCTATAGTTTATTTAAAAAAAAAAAACAATATCTCCTTCAAGAACGATCATAAAATGTGTTTTCAATCGATATTTATTCAATTAGGGACCAGTTTTCCTACCTAGCGAAAGGGGACGAGTTTTCCGGAGACGAGTTTTCCGGAGACGAGTTTTCCGGAGACGAGTTTTCCGGAGACGAGTTTTCCGGAGACGAGTTTTCCCGGGACGAGTTTTCCTAAATTCATTAGTTTCGTATTCGCATATTTTTTTTTCTTGATGGATTTTATCATTTTATAACGATTTTATCTAGAAATTACAAATAGTAAGTTTTATTTGAAAAAGACGAGAAACTTCCTAATTGATAATTTTGTAACCAAATTTATATACGAAACTAAGGTAATCACGAGTCATTGGAAATACACGGAAATTTTAGTTTTAATGTTAACGTTTAAATCCAGAATTTAACCTAATTTAAGAGTACAGAAAAATCGGTATAAGTTACCTTATGCTACAACAGAACACCGACCACTCTAATTTTTTTTTTTTTTTAAGTATTCGAGGTCACTGACAACGAATCTGATAATCAAACCTGTCACAAATTTACCGTTTGCATGGTATGAACCCCTGGATCTTGGAACTATTTTGTGCCATTTCATCGCCTTCGGTAGTGTTTTTCTTACATGATACCTTCGCGTGCAAACGGGCGTAGTGAACTGTCTTATCACATCGCGTAGGAATCTTTAAGCAGCCATTTTGAAATAAGAAAGTTTTCAAAAATAAAAAAGTGGTCATTTTTTATTTTATTATTTATTTATTTTTTTGTCTTGCATAGTTTTTAATGCTTTTTAATTGATCTAAAGTTTTCACGAACGGTTTACAAAACAAAACAATGTTTGGTGCTTTGGTTTTTTTTTGGGGGGGGGTCAATTATAGAACTTATGTAGTTTAACCGGTGCTTCTGAAGTTTAATTAACCGTTTTTCCGTAAGTAACGCATCGACATTTACCGAGTTGCATACCGTTCAGAATTTCACAAAAATTCTGTTTACATTGGGGGAAGGAGCAAAAAAATGAATGAAAAACAATGTTTCGTGCTTATGTTTTTGTAAACCGCTCATGAAAACTTTTTTAGATCAATTAAAAAGCATTAAAAACTAGGTAAGACAACAAAAAAAATGAACCACTTTTTTTTTTTCTTTATTTCAAATGGCCGCTTGAACATTCCTACGCAATGTGATAAGCCACTTCACTACGCCCGTTTGCACGTGATTTTTTTTACCCCAAACAAGGCACATTCTTATTTTGGTGTAAGGGGCTACTATCAGGGACATAAGCTACTGGTATACTATGTAGGGAGTTGGGTAGCAAGATGTCAGTTCACATTACACTTGAACCTGCATGTCAGTACATGTGGGAAAGTAGGGACCCAGAATGGAATTCCAAAGTTCAGCGTTCTGGGGAAGAAACTACTGAAGTAGAAAGCTCTCTTACATCTAGGGATTTCTGTGTAGGGATGGGATTTAGCTGCTTGTCGGGTTTGTCGAGGGTATTTACATCGTGGGGGCACAAGCGCTTGCAGTTCGTCAGAGCATTCACCATTAAAATACTTGTAGAACAGGCAGAGGGATGCAACATTTTGTCAGTGGGATGGAGACTGAAGCTTAGATGACAGTTCAGAACCTATCAAGTTGGAGATTCTATTTTGGACGCTGTCTAGGAGCGAGAGACTAGTAGCAGATGCACCAGCCCAAATATGACAACAATACTCCATATATGGGCGAATGGTGGCCTTATAGAAGTACAGGATACTTTCGGGCGTTAGTAGCTTTCTAGCACGGTAGAGAGAGCCTACCTTCCTCGCAGCGATCCTGGCAATGCCTTCAATGTATCTGTTCCAACTCATGTTTCCTGTGAACATTAGGTCGAGGAGTTTAAAAGAAGTACTTTCAGATAATGAATCTTTGGCCATTGCTATTGGTGGTAGAGAAGGTTCTTGTAATTATTGAAGGAAACAAGTTTAGTCTTGGCAGCATTGAATGTGACCATCCATTTTTGTCACCATTCCACTACACATTGGAGGGCATTCTCTAGTGATTCTGCCATTTCCTTAGATATGTATTCATTTGTTTTCCTGTCGTGTCTGTTATAGAGTGTGGTGTCATCAGCATATATACCCATCTCAGAGGCAATTTTGTTCAGGAGGTCATTTATCAATATTAGGAATAATAAAGGTCCAAGGATAGACCCCTGAGGCACTCCCGCATTTATATCATATTGTTTAGATGTACAACTGTCGAAGACAACCTGAATTTTTCTCTTCTCTAAGGATTTAATTATGTTAAGTATTCGTCCAGTGATACTGTATGATCTAATTTTCCTGAGAAGACCTTCATGCCATACCCTGTCAAAAGCCTTAGATATATCTAGAGCTACCGCTCTACCCTTTCCTGTTTTGTCAAGTGAATGGTATATACGTTCAGAGATTAGTTAGGATATCTGCTGTGGAACAGGCTTGCCTAAATCCATATTGTTGGTCGGTCAGAAGTTTTGCATCTGTAAGGTGATGGACTAGAGCTTGGTTAATTATGGACTCAAATATTTTGGCAAAAAGTGGGAGGAAGCTAATGGGGCGATAATTTACTGGGTCAGTTCTTTCGCCAGAATTCTTAAAAACTGGTACCACAGAAGCAGTTTTCCAGTAGGCAGGAAAGCAAGATTCATTAAGACATTTGTTGTAAAATTTGGAGAGAACTGGAGCTACTTCAGCAGAGTATTTTTTTAATAGCACAGCCGGGATGAGATCAGATCCACATGCTTTGAAGTATCAAGGTTTTTTATGATAGTATGCACCTGAGAAGAGGTGATTTTCAGATCGTCTAGCATGGCATCTGTCTGCAAAAGAAAGTTAGGGAAAGGATGGTTAACAGGGTTCAGTGTGGAATTGGAGGCAAACAACCTCATGATTGTTGGTTAGTGAGAGAATTGTTGATTGCCCATTATTTACTACACTGTTGTAGATTTTCCAGAAATCATGGGTTCCTAATTTCTGTGCTTCGATGCGTTTTTTGGTTGTTTCAGTAAATTCTCTCTTAGCTGTCGCTATTTCTTTCTTACAGTTACTTCTGGCTTCTATATACTTCTGTCTGTTTGAACTAGACTTATGTCATTTAAATCTGCGGTACGCATGCTGCCTTTGCACAATGGTAGCTGCACAAGTAGAAGTAAACCATTGGGGAGAGTGGGGCTTGCTATAAAATTTCCGCGTGGGAACATGTGCTTCGATTGCTGTTTTGAACCATTCAGTGGTCTCATTTGCGCACTGTTCAGCAGGAAGAGAAAAGATATTTCCCCATGGGGCATCTCTGATGAGATGCCTGATGGCTTCCAAGTCAGCCTTTTTATAGTATCTCATTGTTTTAAGCAATGGCTCTTCAGTTTTAGCTCTCAAGTTTAGGGTGATTTCAACCATTATCACTGCATGATCAGGGTTCCCAAGTGGGCTGGGGGAATTCGTTATACAATCATCAGGAACTGGTCAGAAACAGATCTAGAAGTGATGCATGTTTTTCTTGTTGGTCTGGGAAACTGGTTGGAAACGTAACCATCTGTGATAGGGAGTGAGGTATATAGAAGCTATGTGTTGTGTTACCAGCTGCGTCTGTAAGTAGAGAATCCAAGCCAGTTTCTGTGGTGGACATTGAAGTCACCAAATACATGTACTTGTGCACTAGTGTTGAGGGAGAGTGCTGTCTCTATACCTTCAGAGACTTTGTTTATTAGAGTGCAGTCCTAGGTCGAGGGAGAGTGGCAGAGAAAATAAAAGTAGTTAATGTTATGTTGCATGTTAAGTCTAAAGCACATAAAGGCTTGATCGTCTGACTCTAGTTTTGTTTCTCTAGTCAAGGGGGAGGGTATTACGAACATAAACTCCAAGTCCATGCATATGTCTGTCAGTCCTTACGGCAAAGTGGGAGATATCCAAGTATGTTAAAGTAGTTGGAGGGGATGGAGGAGTGTAGGTTAGTCTCACTTAGTGCTAAGATATCCGGGGTGTTTGTTAGGAGAAATGCTTCAACATCATTTAAATTAGTTTTAAGCCCATGGATGTTCATAAATGCAAGCCTCAAGGGAGGAGGCAATTTGGCTTTGTTTGAGTTTAGGCCTGGTTTTAGCGAAATTTTTAATTGTACTGTCATTTTTTTTAAGAGTTTCAGTTTAGGTAAGGGGTGCTGAACAAGTGGTTATGCAGACCATCAGTTGTCCTTCCATCTACTAGGATTGTGGCCTCGGGATAGCCCACCGGGGATGAATGCAGGGTCTCTTTCCATGCTCGACATGGCACTACAAACAACCCGATATTATACAACTGTTGATGGAGCAGCCGCTTAAGCGCTACCAAAGAGTTAGGGCACCTGTACTACCAGTCGGGAACAGCAGCCAGGAACTGTCAATCCGGTACCCTCAACCCATCAGACGATGGTCAACCTAATCTACTTCCACTGACATTACGGCATTCAAGCACTTCTAAGTGCCCAGTTTAAGGGATGGGATGTGTCGGGAGTGGGGAAAACGGCGTTCATTGCCCTAGTCAGGAAACAAGATCAACCACTGAGTGTTTCTGTCGACTCCCTGTGATTCGACCTCTACACCTGGCTAATAGGCAAAGGAGGAGTATGGAAGCCAGGCGATAGACAGCGCCTACCTACTCCTTAAGCAGTTTAGGTTTGAAGACCGGTAATTTGTTTGAGTCACCAGCTCTAGGAAGGTTGCCATACAAGACTGGAGAGACCTTCCTCCCCTTAGTTTTAGCTTCAGTTTTCCTTCTAGACGGATGACCTGGAAAGATCTACAGGTCCATCAGAACCGAAAGGGTTTTCCCCACACCTGGGTTCCAATCCAGGTATTTCTGCGACCCCACATTGGTAGTTAATGTTACTGGGTTAGTTTATGAAGGTTATATATCTATTGAAAAATGATACTCCTCAAAGTAATTACGGGACATTGCTATTTCATTGTTACTGGAGGAGGGGGTGAGTAAGAGTTCATGCATTGGAAGCAGCTACATTTGCAAACAGGTTTGTTGGAAGGATTTAACGTGGTTTAATGTTTTTTTCTTTAGCTTTATATAAAAAAAAATTCTTCCTTTTCTTATTTTTATGTTGGCTTAGGATAAGGCATTACAGAATGGCATGATATTAGTTGATTGTGTTTGAACCTAAGCCTGGTTTAAGCGTAATTTTTTATCGTACTATCATTTTTTTAAAGAGTTTCAGTTTAGGTAGGGGGGGGGTGCTGAACAAATGGTTATACAGAATACCAGACGTGCAACACAAGTAGACCATTAGCTGTCCTTTCATCAACTAGGATTATTATGGCCTCAGGAAAGCCCAGCAGGGATGAATGCAGGGTCCCTTTCCATGCGCGACATGGCACTACAAACATCAACTGTTGATGGAGCAGCCGCTTAAGCGCTACCAAAGAGTTAAGACACCTGTGCTACCAGTTGGAAACAGCAGCCAGGAACTGTCTATCCAGTACCCTCAACTCATCAGACAAAGGTCAACCCAATCTAATTGCACTGGCATATGTGGCACTCAAGCACTCCCAAGTGCCCAGTTTAGAGGTGTGGGATGTGTCGGGAATGGGGCAAACGGTATTCATTGCCCTAGACAGGAAACAAGATCTACCATTGAGTATTTCTGTTGAATCCCTGCGATAGTACCTCTGCACTTGTTTAATAGGTAAAGGAGTATGGAAGCCGGGCGATAGACAATGCCTATCTACCTCTTAAGCAGTTTAGATTTGCAAACCGATAATTTGAGTCACCAGCTCTAGGAAGGTTGTCATCCAAGACTGGAGAGGCCTCCCTCCTCTTAGGTTTAGTTTCAGAGTTTTCCTTCTTATAGACGGATGATCTGGGAAGATCTACTGGGTCCATCAGCACTGAGAGAGTTTGTTCCGCGCCTGGTTTCTAATCCAGATATTTCTGCAATTCCATGTGGGTTGTTAGTTTGTAAAGGTTATATATCTACTGAATAGTTACACTCCTCAAAGTGATTTAGGGACATTGCTATTTCTTTGTTACTGGAAGAGGGATGTGTAAAGTTTATGCAATGGAAGCAACTATATTTACAAGCATTGACCTTTACTGGAATTTGGGTGGCACTAAGCCTTCTCAAGGTTCCAATCCTCTTTGCACTCCTCCAGTGGAGGTCTGGTTAGTGCTTTCTCTCCTCGGTCTTTCCATTCTCCTTAACCCTTTATGACTATTTGGTGTGGTGCCAATTGATGCTGAAACATTTTTGTATTATCTAAATTTACTTGTCCGTACATCCAGAGTCACAAAATTCATAAAAACATTATCTCCCTTTATAGTCGCTCCTTATCTATTAAAAATCATTAAAACTATTTCTTCCGCTCCAAAATTTATATAAAAAAAAAAAACAAACAAACATGGCTGTCTGTTTATGGTTTCAAATTGGCTATTTTATTTTATTTACAAAAGAAAGTAATGTTGAGAGGAGACTGTAAGCTTTTTTATTAGTTTTTTTTTATTTAATTTTTAAATGTGCTAATGAATTGACATCTGTTCTTTATAAATTATATTAAAAATTATTCAGAAAAAAACTAAACAAAAAACAATATGTTAAATTTTCATTAAATTTAAAGGTCAAAAAAGAATTTGCTAAAAAAATTGTTTTAAATTCATTGTTATTTGGGAACATGTGCTTCAACTGTTCTACAAGTATTTTAATGGTGAATGCTCTGACGAACTACACGAGCAATTGTACCCTCTCAACGTAAATACCCCCGACAAACCAACAAGCAGCTAAATCCCACCCTTTCACAGTAGAGATCCCTAGATGTAAGAAAGCCTTCTACTCCAATAGTTTCTTCCCCCCAGAACTGCTAGACTTTGGAACTCCCTTCTGGGATTCTGCTTTCCCAACTGTACTGACATGCAGAAGTTCAAATGTAATGTGAACAGACATTTTGCTGCTCAATTCCCTACGTAATATCCCTACAATTTATGTCTCCAACAGTAACCCCCTACATCAAACTGGCACTGTCTTGTTTGGGGTGAAAATTGAATAATAAAAGAAATGTTTTGTTTTCATTTTATCTTTGTGTTTAAAAAATTTTTTTTTTTTTGTTTAACATGAGCAAGAATAATTCAGGGTAGATAACTCTGTCAGTTCAAGGAAGATAATTTTACCATTACAAATCTTGAATTATTTTTTTCTTTCTCTTGTAGGAATTAAGTGAGAAGTCCACTGCCCCGACTGAACATGAAGAAAATGGAACTAGTAAAAAACCGACTTTCTATATCTCGTCAGACAGCACAAACTTGTAAATCCTTTAAGAGGAGTTGCTATATTTTTCACCTGAAATAACACTCCATAGCTCATGAATTTCTGAAAAGTTTGAACTTAAAAAGAAATATATATTTCTTTTTAACAAAAATATTTGACATTTTGTGTATATATTCATGTTTGGCACAAGGATACGTCTTGTAGGTGTTTTAACAAATCTGTAAGATATTGATCTATATTATTTGGGCATATTTTAGTTGCAACAAGAATTTCCAGTTGTATAATTGCAAATATTCTAAAACAGATTTTAAGACATTTTTTTAAACTAATTTAGCCTTTTCTGAAACAAATGTGAAAGAAAATCCCCTCACCAAAAACATCTACGTATATTTTATGTATAGCCCCTAAATTCATCAAACTTCATTGGTTTCATTACATCCCTCATTCAACCGTACGTTGTATATTTTATACGTTTTTTATCTGCCAGTTTCCATCTTTGTATAATATCACACCCAATGACGATGATAGCGCCATTTTTTTTTTCTTTTTTTTAGCAATCGTTTATATCTACTATCACAATGGTTTCTTCCAATAAATTTTGAAAGTTTGAATCATTTTTTTCAGTGATATTTCTTTTTGCAATCGGTATTGAAAAAATAAATGGAAATCCATTTTCTTTAGAATTTTCAAAAAAAGTTTGAATTAAATTTTTTTTTTTTTTTTTTTTTTTAACTGGACTAATCAAAGCAGGTTCAATATAACAGGATCGCAGTTGGTAAATACTTTTTAAACTTTAATTCTAGTCAGAAAAAAAGGCATTTACAAGCTTCATAAATAAAAAAACAAAAACTTTTGAATGCTCATGAAGTCAACAGGTGCCAACATCTGTGGACAAATGCCAACCTTTGTTGACTTTGAAGAGTCAAAGTAATTTTTGCTTTTTATTTATCTTTTTTCTTTCAAATCAAAAACCGAACTGTATTTTTTGACTGTATTTCTGTAATATCATTAAACCACTAAAGAATTTTTTATTTTAATAGTTAATGGTCAAAATATGAAAGTAAACTAATAATTTTCTTAATACTTTAGAAAAACTATTTTTGAAACTTGAATTTCTTTTTTTAGCTTTTTTTTTTTTTTTTTTTTTTTTATTGATCCCAAAACTGATTCAAAATGCATTCTCATGTCAAGATCTTTAAAATGGCAAAAATTAATTTTGTCCATTTTAAAGATCTTGACATGAGAATGCATTTTGAATCGGTTTTGAGATCAGTATTAACTTCCAGGAGAATAAAAATTAAAAAAAAAAAAAAAAAAAAAAAAAAAAATGCCGATCAAGCACTATTTGAAAACGTGTTATTGCATAAAACGATTTATATTTAATTCTTTTTGTGCGAGAGAGAAAACAAAGTAAGGTTAGTTGTTGCGAGTTGATTTGTTAATGAGAAATAACTCACTCTATCTGATATTTGTTTTAATATGGCCGATATACATAACTAGAAGATGCAATGGAAATAAGTTTGTTTGTATTATGTCCCAAAAGAAATAACCCCTGACCCCTTAAATACAACCATTTTTTTTTTTTTTTTTTATAAGTCAAATAAGGTTTTTTTATTCTGGTGTTTCTACAGTATAAAGACAAAAAAATATTGAATTTCAAGTAAAACAAATGGTACTTATATAATTGTCAGTTATCAAATAGTAAAATATCCAAATATTATAAAAAGCGATGAGATACAGAAATAATTGTTCATGAAAAAGAATTTTGTAGGATCACACTTTTCACTACATAAATAAAAACAAAATATTTACCGCTCCTGTCAGAAATGCCATAAATTTTGAATTTCTATCAGAAATTCATGTCATGTGACGCAGTAAAACCAACATATCGGACAAATCATAGCCTTTATTCAAAACTGTTTTTTATCAATAATTATTTTTTTTATCTTATCGCTTTTCATAATATTTGGATATTTTACTATTTGATACCTGACCTTTAAATGGGTGCCATTTGTTTTATTTAATATTCAATTATTTTTTTTATCTTTATACCATAGAAGCACCTTTATTTCTTTTGTAGCATGATATATACACATTTTCTTGGTAGTTTCATTAACCATACTTATATAATCCAATGTAATGAGGTGCTTTTAAATTTTTTTTTTTTTTTCAATATTTCGCATGGCCCAATTTAACTAGCCATAAATTTGATATATTTTTTAAAAAGATAATGGTTTTATGGAATAATACATTGCTTTCAAATAGTTTGAATGGCACCTATTTTTTTAAATTAATATTAACCAGGTTTAAACCATTTCTTACCCTTTATCAGGATGTATTCAGAAACAGTGTCCTTTTTTTTTTCTTTTCGATGTTTTTCTAATTTCATCTTGATTTTAATAAATTTTAAACCATATAAATTTTTCGATCATCAACATCTAAGAGTGTCTCAAACTGTGATTTTTATCATTTTTGTTCCGCTTTTATTTTATTTTATTTTTTTTTGTAAGAAAATTGAGAACTCCTCGTAACCATGAGTGATGGTCACATGACATTTTGAAGATGTTTTGCTAACAATGATGCAGATCGAGTTTTTTTTTTTTTTTTTTTTTAATAGAATTTAACAATTTTTAAATGAAAAACTTTTTAAATATTTTCGTAATACTGAACCCCCCCCCCTTTTTTTTTTCTTTGATTGAAATGTTGATATTTTATCATAAATGACAAACCTTACTGGCATTTCATTGCTCCGCCCCACCCTCCTTCCCTATGGAAGAATTATGATATGCCGTTTTGAAATATTTGTACAGTTTTTAAATATATAAAGTTTTGTATATTTTTTTAAAGATTGTTTTTTTTTGTTTTTGTTTTTTTTAAATAAAGCTGCCAAAATCAATACAATGTTTTTTCATTATTTTTATCTTTATTGCGTTGTTTTATTTTTATTTTATTGTTTTGTTTTTTATTATTTTGTTTTTACTTATTTAATTTCAGCATATTTTTTTTTTAACATTCTATTACTAAAAGTTATCCTTGTAAATTTCAACTTCCAGACATAAAAAGGGTCTTTTTTTTTTCTTTCAAGCAACCATTACCTCTGTTTTGTGTGCTCTCTTGGCGTAGTTTATTATTGAAAAATTGGAATCCTTTCACTGTGATAGCTCCAAAAAAGACTACTGAATCTATTCAAACCACCGACCAAAGAGGGTTATTTCACCAGCGTCTGACATGTATTATTCAAAACTTTCTGTATGCAACTTCATTTCATGAACACATCAGCTTTAATTCCTAACTTTCGATGAGGAAATACCTTAATGTACTTACAAAACGAAATTTTCCTTGCCTATGTCACTCTAACATACCCACATCCAAATAACATTTGTAACCTTTTCAATAACAAAATCAAATCTTTATACATGTTTGTGTGTGTGTGTGGGGGGTATACATGCTTGCCTGATGCTGCTGATTGTCGCAGTGTTGTCTAGTGGTTGGTATACAAATAAGCTTCTTTTTGTGCAGAAAGAGGATACAAGGAAACATCTGGTGAGTTTTCTTCAAGCTTGATCTAGAGAGAATGTACTCAGGAAAGGGAGAGACTGATGTTAACTAAGCTAATTGTTTACATCTTAAATTTCTAACTTCACTGAAATTAGTGACGCACACAGACAAACATCAAAGTAACATTCATCTTGGATTGCAAAGTTTTGTACATTATTAGTAGTGTCTCATTTGTATGGCTTCCACGAAAGACTGATTTGAAAAACGTTTCTTTTCCCGAGCTTGAAAAACATGACTTCATTAGTCATCATTCAACTCAAACAGGTCAAACTCTACCACGTTTGACCTGTTGCCCTTCTGTTTCAACTTTCCGTCACCCATTTTGCATTAAATTTTGAGAATGATCCTGTTTTACAGATTTGTCTCCTCATGCACTCAGTGTGACCCTTGTCAAAATCCATGCTAGCTAACTTAATCACTACTGACGTCGATTCCCTAACACAGGATGCATTTCAAAAATAATGTCTCCTATTTTTTTTATCCCACCTGATTGGATCAGAGGGGATTGCTAATTGCATTGTTATGCTGACTGAACTCCTGCATTCATGAGCATATGAGTTTCATCCCTCTGTTGCAGATATTGATGGTGTGAGATACTAAGAAAGCAGAAACAAAAATGAGTCATTGAATTCCTGGCTAAAGAGCATTGAGAATGGTGGTGACTGTGTAGTAAAAAAAAAAAAATAAATAAAGCCCAAAAGGTCACTCATTTTAATGGTACCATTCCTGTCTCCGTAGCTCTTCAATTTTTTGTATTAAAAAATATAGGAGGCTTTACTTTTCAAATGACTCTTGTATGTAGTAATGCTACAGTTCAAGGAATAACTGAAAAGATTGTTAGATTATTTGAAACTCTTCATAATGGTGGGCAAATATACTTTCACATATTCGGTTTGGTAACTAGCTCATCAAAACTATTTTTGTTTATATCTATATTCATCTGTACAACAAATGCAATTATACTAACCCTTGGTTAAACATCTTTTATCTCTTTTGTTCTCCAGAATTCTTCTCTCAAGAGACATCTCACTTTTTATACCGGGTGTCCCAAAATGATCTGACAAATTTGTAGGTAAAAAAAAAATTAAATAACACTTAAATAAAAAAAAATTATTTTTATTATTTATGTAGAATGCCATCTTATTTTAATTCGGATAAAATTCATTTATATCTGTATTTATGCATTTTTTAAAGAAAATGTTCCCGAATCATTAGATTTCTTTGATATTGGTCGCCCCTGTGATTTTATTTATTTATTTATTTTTTTTTTCTTGTCGGGGTATTTTAAGGATTAAAACGAGCTATTTGTTCTGAAATTGCTGCTATTTCACCCGAATTATTGAAAACTCCTGAACATCTACAACTATATATTAGGAAACATTTAGCAGATTTAATATTTGACTGAAATAAAAATGGTATTTTAGATACTTAAAAAAAAAAAAAAATTTTAAACATATTTTCTTTATTTAATTGTTACTTAATTTTATTTTATATTTATTATATTATTATTTTTTTTTTAATTTATTTTTTTTTGTTGACCAACAAATATGTCAGATCATTTTGGGACACCCTGTACTTGCCACAAAGTGACTGATGTGTTTTGAAATTTGTCAGTTCTAATTTTGCAGTTTTACCATCCTTCCAAAATTTGTAATTGTTTGAAGAAGTTGGGAATAATTGAGTTAAACCGATTATCATGGCGATGAATGGAGCAATCAATTTTGTTGTATGGGACTTCCTCAACATCCTTGGTTTAGTAATAACATGTCACATCAAGGAACCATTATTAATGAACTTGTTTTTATGACTTGAATAAAAAAAAAAAAAAACATTTAAAAAATTTGAATTTCAAGTAAAGCAAATGGGATGTATGTAATTGTTAGGCCTCAAAGTGTAACATATCCAAAAATTATGAAAAACGATAAGGTAGAAAATTAATTATTTGTGAAAAACAGTTCCTATAAGGTTAAAAACGGTTTGATAAAGTTACATGTTGGGTTGGATATACTGGGTCGACTGACATAAGCAAAAGGGGGAAGTAGATCAGTTGAAACAATTAGTAATAGACAGAATTTATTCAGAAAAATAAACATAACATTTGCAATATTTTTTTTATGTATAATGGGGTATTCTTCCTGAAAGTTGGGAGATTCTATTTATAAACATTACGGCTAGGAACTGACGAATCAAATTAATTCATATTCTGTTATCAATCAGAAACCAGAATTGCTTCATAAAAATTGAATCTTTTAGTATTCCAGCACATATTTTTTTCATGTCAACACAAGAAGGATCTTTTGCTCTTTGCTTGCAAATTATAAAATCCAGAACAGCTAGCCACTAAAAATTCTTCATCTTGAGGACTTATATAGAAAAGCTACCCATCAGAAACTATTTTGAAATTAAACCTGGCTTCCAATTCAAAACATATATACGAATTTGTGAATTAAAAAAAAATAACTGTTTTCAAAACTTTTCCAAATTACTTTTCTAGAATTGGCATATTCTAATAAATTGAAAACTTAATAACCTCCCCTGTTAACTCTCCAGTTCAAAACGGTAGATGTTTAAACGAAATCGCTAGATTTTACAATGACTAATTAATTTTCTATCTTATCGTTTTTCATAATTGTTGGATATGTTATTATCTGAAACCTGACAGTTACGTAGGTACCATTTGTTTTACTTGAAATTCAATATTTTTCGTTTATATAGTATAGAAGCACCAGTCTCTTTATTTAAAAAAAAAAAAATGTTTTTAATAGAGATCGCTTCAGACAAGACAAGAATCTACTTGAAGTAACTGAAACTTCAAAGTGCAAAACCTAGTGAATGATAAGTGTTGTATGAATATATTCCAACCCAGAAAAACAATTCTTCCATCTTTGTTAGAAACACCATAGAATGTGAAGAGCAAAGAACTAAATAAGGTAAGTAGGGGTCCCGAAACTGTCAAAAGTAAACCCATTTCTACTCTCCTTAATTCTATTGTTATATATAAGCCTGATCTGTCAAGCTTAATTACACAATAACATTTTTCTTTGTCTGACATGTGTTCAAATATAATTTCTTTTTGCTAAATACACGATTAAATGCAATGCGGAACAAGCAATTTTCCAATTTCATCTAAAGTCACTTCTTGTCGAACGTGAAAGTCAGATTAAAATACATTTTCTTGACCACTGGTTTTAGATCAAAGTTTAGTATGTTTACGCCACCGTCATTATTCAAGGGAATGTCTTAAGTCTGCTCTCGACCTGCCAAGCCAGCAGGACATCTTGTGAAACTCGGCTTTTTAAATTTTGAGGTTAAAAATATTTTCATGAACTTTTTTTTATTTAAATCTAATATTTATATTTTCTCAAATGGTGGATGATTTATTTAATAAATGTGTTTTATAAATGTTTTTATATTCAGTATATTTTTATTTAAGTTTGTTTTAAACTGCAATTAGTTTTATAAGTGACTTTGTCTGTTTGAAGAACGGTCTCTACCAAATTCCTGTCAATTTTTGGTGTATAGACTTCAAACTGGATATATCAGCGATTTGGTCTCTAGCCGGTAAAAATAGTTGCTAGAGGGTTAAAATTGAAAACGGTTGGAACTTGGTAGGTGTAAGTTGACTTAAAGTGCCCTTCTACACATGCACACATATACGTTTATAGGTTCAACAGCTATTGAACTTTATATATGCATATGGACGTCGTTCAAAGGGTAATAAAAAGGCTGGAGATCTACATGGTTTGGTTTGGATTGTAGCTGATGTTATCCAAATCATTTTTTTCTTCTTAAATCACTACTATATATTAGGTACAATATAATAATGAATAGAGTATTAGCTTATAACAATAAATACGAAATCTACATGAATTTAAATATATTAAGCATATTTTACAACCAGGCAACGCCCAGCAACTTGCTAGTATAACTATAATTTTTACATGAATATAAAAATTATTTTTTGTCAAATGTTTTATTTAATCATGTTTTCCTTTATTTTATTTTTTTTAATTATTATTTATTTATTTTTTCATTTACAAAACTTTGCTCATATTTTTAACAAACATTTGCGAACTGATGATCCATTTATAACATACAGACTATTTATCCCCCGTTTCCTTCTTTCACCATTTATCATCACATTTTGTCATTTATATTGTCAGTGTGCTTCTTAGTAAGACACCACTAAAACCAGGAGGAATGCTACAAATTCGTATGAATCCATATTATATACATTTTAGTCAGCCATGACTCTGTTGGTTCTCTGATTCTTTCAGGCACTCATAGAAACATTGACAAGTGAAAGAAGTAATTGACTGGATGCGAATGTGACACTTCCAGATCATCTGTCTATGCCGTTAATCACTTTAGTCACTTCTCATAATTTTAAGGCATACATGAATTATAGTGGCTATGATTTTATAGGATTTCAACATATATAATATAAAGGACAAGCATCTGTTTTTTTTGTTTTTTTTTATTTTTCTTCCTTTGAAGATTGTAATGCTGGGTATGGGGCAGCTTCTTCATAAATCCTGTGGCACCTATGATAACTGGTATGATCGATATCCCCTTTAGGTTATGTATGTCCGTATGTCTCACTAAAATTAAACAAAAAAATACCATACAAATCAAAACCCAGCAAATTTGGTATTTTCGTGATCAATGTGGCAAGTAATTTGTTGGGGGGGGGTGATCAATTTAAACATTAGTTTTCTCTTCTATGGCGAGAGGGGGACAGTGGTTGTCGTAGTGCTCTGGAGGCCTCCTTAATTACATGTGTTTAAACATGGTATTGTCTGAGAGCCAACATCCTGCATAGAGCAGATAGTAATCCAAAAGTGAGACTACATACAAAATAAAACTAACAGAAACTTCTTTTAAAGGAGGGAATGCATTGGTTTCAGTAGTGCTCTGGAGGCTCATTATTTAACATCTTAGATTTTTGCCCCAGGCAACACTGGGTAGCCCTGCTATAAATAAAATCCAACTTTTTTTTTATAAATTTTATGATGACTATTGACTAAAAGAAGACACCATCAGGCATGTGTATGCAGTGTAATAACATATTGCAGTGAAACCTGGCCAGTGATAGTTGAGGACATGTGTGGCATGGAGAGAAATATAAAAAATGGTACGATGGGTGTGTGCTGTGAATTTAAAAACAGGCTTAGATCTGTAACCTAGGAAGATTAATGTATTTGTAAATTGATCGACTCCAACCCTGCTGCTTCTTTACAACCTCTCTCTCACAGTGAGATATTTGTCTCTGTATTTTGTATAAGTACTATTATTGCGTGTGTTCTTAAGAATTGTCTGATCTATTCACTGCTTCCTTTATACCAGCTCATTGGTCTATTAGTTTTCACCAATTCGATTTTTTGATACCTCATTATAACATAGCTTCCTGTTCCAGTTGCTTGTTTCCAAGAACTGCAGACCTGTGGAACTCTCGTCCTGCTTACTGTCTTCCTCCTACTTTTAAATTGGTCTTTTTAAAACTAAGGGCAGCAGCCATGCCAACATGTAAAACAAACCGAATATGACGATGAAAGAATTGGTGAGAATGCTTGGTTTAGTAGACGTAGAACAGTTGAGGGAGTAGGATTAATTGTTGCAGAGGGGAACGAAAGGTGATAAAATCAATTGACTGTATAACTAAGAATATTAGACATGGAGGCAAAGGAAGGTAACAGAAGAAATGACAAACAGTGTTCAGTTAAAACGGACGATAGGAACCGTCCTCTTTTATTTACAATCAAAGACGAAAGATCTTGTGGCAAAAATATCAAGATAGTGTCAAGATCAGGAGCTGGATGTCGGTGGGCACTGGAAGGTATGCATCAATGGGCTGCTGACCTGAACGTCGGTGAGCTCTGGAAGGTGAGCATCAATGGGCTGCTGAGCTGGACGTCAGTATGGGTAACTGGATATTGACAGGCTCTAGAGTGGGTAGCCTGATGTCGACTGGCACTGGAAAGGGTAACTGTGAGCTGCAGGAGTCGCTGGAGAAGCTGCATGTTATATTACAAAACTGAGCGTATGGAAAGCAAGAAAGTGACAAACGAAAAGGTTGAGTTTAAACGTTTTATTTAAAGTTTAAATGATCGTGAAACAAACTATTTGGTGTGTCAGGATAATTTGACGGCAGCGGTGGGGCAGCATTAGGAATGCTGGTTGGATGTTGATATGAACTCAGCGATGATCTAAGTTATTGTCAGGCTGAGGTGGGGGGGGGGGCGGCAATGGCAGGAACGTGGCTTAGCGTTTTGGTGTCGCTGACGAGGGGTTGGTGGCTGGTAATCTGATGACGGCGGAAGAGGGGTAAACTTCAAGGTTTGTTCTCCAGTATCACGAGTGGAATGGCGGCGGTGCGGCGCAGTACTTTCAATATGTGTCACTGGCAAGGGGTTAACAGCTGCTGATGGACCAAGATTCACAGCTTGCCACATAGGGGCCGATCTGTTTGCTTGTCAAAAAAGCTCACATTTATATATTCGTGATGCGGACGTAGTAGCAGGCAAAAGGCAGCTTTTATCGCTAGTCATCATGCCACTTTTTATTCGTGTTTGTTTTTTGTGTTTTAATGTATTGTAGGGAGTCGTCTGTTTGATGTTTGTATACATGTGTTATATCGATTTAAAGCTAAGGAAGTTGTGAATGTATTCTAGTAGGTGTTGTTCTGTTGCAGTGTTTCGTGAAATAATTATTGGTGTTTATATGGTGCCGGAGATGCATCTGCTGTGATGTTTGTGTTTTGTATTTTGATTTTTCTTTTGATGTGCGGCTTCCTCTGACGATTTTCTTTGTTGAAGTGAGGTGCGAGTTATTCTATTGATGTGTGTACATAAAACAATGGGATTTGAAGTTGTATGTGTTTAGTGAGTTCATTTGCGTTGTATCGACGAACGTGCTTTGTCTTAGCATCGCCATTATTATCACTATCACTGCTCCTGCTGGTTTCTGGTTTATTCATGTAAATATGGAGGGATATGTGATATAACATGCAGGAAGGCTGCAGGAGGCAATGAAAATCACAGGAGTGGGCTGGAGTCCGCTAGTTGGAGAAGGGTAGTCTCAAGGAGCATCAGGCAGAAGTAGTTGCATATTAGTAGTTTGTGGTTCATATAAGTAGTGTTCAAAAGGTAGCCCTGAAAAGGGCTGTTTGTGCTGCTGCTGCTGCTGATGATGATGAGAGCCTTTGGCTGCTGGGCTTGTCAACTTGACTGGAAACGTCAAAGTCGCATTTGGGAGGCTTCCTGTTTTGACCACAGATGCGCTGTATTCATGAAATAATATTGTTACAGTTAAAAAAAAAAAAAAAAAAAAAAAAAAAGAACCAAATGAATAGAATTAATTCCCCACCAAATCGATCACAGAGTTTCAAATGTAAATTGATTATTTTATTTTATTTTTTTTATTACATTTTCACCCCAAACAAGGCCCATTGCCACTGTGGTGTAGGGGGCTACTATCAGGGGCAGCAGCTACTGGGGCACTATGTTGGGATTTGGGCAGCAAGATGTCGGTTCACGTTACACTTGAACTTCTGCATGTCAGTACAGTTGGGGAACAGGGACCTGGAATGGAATTCCAGAGTCTAGCGGTTCTGGGGAAGAAACTACTGGAGTAAAAAGATCTTCTACATCTAGGGATTTCTACTGTGTGGGGGTGGGATTTAGCTGCCTGTCGGGTTTGTCGAGGGTGTCTACGTCGTGGGGGCACAAGTGTCTGCAGTTCGTCAGAGCATTCACCGTTAAAATACTTGTAGAACAGGCAGAGGGATGCAACGTTTCGTCGATGGGACAGAGGCTGAAGCTTAGGTGCCAGTTCAGGGCGTATCAGTTTATGTTCGATTCAGCTTGGAATCAAAGTCTCTTCCCTTTGCTTCATGGAGAACAGGATTAATTAGTTTTTTTTTGTTGTTTTTTTTTCTCTTTGAAACGAGAAAAGGGCTGTTACTATTTTTAGCACACAACAGTAATGATGGTTGTTTGACGACAGGCGTCGTATATGAGATTTACAAAAAAATGGCCGGCGTAGTAAAATACATACCGCTACGTAAGTGCACCTTGACACAATTACAAGAAGGTTCAAGGAAAACGTGGGAGAAATCAATGAGGATGGATTTAAGAGAAAGACGTATTAGTTTGGAAATCAATTAGTAAAAGTAAGTTGTCCAATTCACGAAGAGTCAAACCGAATATGATGTTAAAGATACATGAAAATAACCTATTTTACGACTGTTTGTTTTAATGTACTAAATATTTCTGTGAAAATGCGATGTTAAAATACAGACCTGGCCAGAGATGGGCTAATTTTAAAGTAAATTTCTAAGGATGGAATACTGTTGCCACATATGGGCAGGAGCTGCTAGAAAAGACTTGTCCTGCCTTGATAGGGTTCAAAATAGACTTAGTGGCCTGGTGGGAGATTTCCTTTTCTCTTCGCTGCAACCTCTATCTCACAGAAGAGATGTTGCGAGTTTGTCTCTGCTTTATCGTTAGTTTCATGGAAAGTGTTCGACTGAGCTTCAATCTATGGTCCCCCTCGCCAAACTTTCACAAGAAACACTAGACTAGCTGAAAACATTATCAATAATTTTCCACACTCTTTATCTGTGCCTAAACCTAAACATAGATTCCATGATCAAAGCTTCTTTCTTAGAACTGCACGCCTGTGGAATTGTCTTCCATTTTCCTGCTTTCCAGCTGTCTATAATATGGTTGTCTTCAAGTCCAACGTGAACAAGTTTCTGATGAGCCGTTCCACTGTTCCAGTCGTTCCACTTAAGTTAACAAATTTACCGAACTTCCATTACTATCGATTACTATATTGTCCTTTTGACTACTATACACTCTTTAACCCATATCCTTGAGTGGCCTATCGGCCTTGATACGTGGTGCCGCCTATGTAAAAAAAAAGAAAAAAAGAAAAGAAGTCCCACATGTCAGCATGTAAAATGGACGTTAAACGTTGATTAGGCTCTCTTGAGTATTATTTCGTAACAAATAATCAAAGGAAGATAACTCTTCAAACTGATTGGAGTTATTCCCCCTGTACTATTTCAAATTTATCGTATTTTGAAACTCAGTTTAACTTAAAATATATTGCATGTCTCATATATATATATATATATATATATATATATATATATATATATATATATATATATATATATATTATTTACTATATTTCCATCGTAATACACGTAGTAAATATATTTGACATGGTAAGTTTGGGAAAAGGGAGTTAAAAATAAAAAAAATAGACAAAATACTGTTAAAAACCCACCGGATATGTCAGCCTGTCACGTTAACATATATTGGGCCACTTTCTAATAGTATTTTATCTGTTTATTTTATTTATTTACCGTTTCAAAGAGAGAATCGAGCGACATCTTTAACTTTCCAATACATCGGTAAACACTGTTTTTCGAGCTGAATAAACATGTTACATTAAATAAAAACACTAAAAACATATCCAGTTAGGTAGAAAAGTAACTTATCTTGCCTTTGATAACATTTATTTGTTATATATTTGCTTTTTGACAACTTTTTCGAATCTGTGTACAGTAATACAAACTCAAATGTAGTCTTTACGCGACTATTAAGAGAAATCCAACGAACCCACGATATTTTCATTAGATGAAAATATTTAAAAAAGAAATTCGGCACCCCCCGCTCTTTTTTTTCTTAATTAAAAAGTAAATGATATGGTAAGGTTTTTAAGAAATTAGTCTTTAACCTTAAAAAAAAAATACCAAGGATGAAACTTTTAAGGCTGCTGTATAGTTAAGAGGGAAGGGCCTCACTCATAAGGGAAAGACAACAAGACACGCTAGTTGATCTCGATAAGCGACGTACATGTGTACCTTTACTGGGTCCGCCATGACAGTCCTTTTTCTCTCTCCTTCCTGGAGAGCTCGGGTCAAGGGTACATAACTCGGTGTTATGTTGTTTTTTTTTGTTTTTATTTATTTATTTATTTATTTATTTATTTTTTATCTAACCTTAAATCTAGACGGTAATCGTCTGTTATGGATAGGTCTAGACCTAGCTTCAGATCTTTCGTTTTTATTATATCTGTCATTTTCAGGGGTTCGTTCTTTATTTGAGTACCTGTGTGGAAGATGGGGGTTGGTGTTATTTGCATTTGAGGGTGTTGTTGGCTGTCTGGGTGTACTTGGTTTGGCATTGTAGGTGATTGTGGGGAATGGATCCTGATTCTGTTGTTTGGTAGGTCATCTGGTAGGGTGCATCATGAGCCAGGTTGCGGCTATCTGTGCTTATTTTGCGACGGTAACGGCGGTTTCGGAGTGTGGTTCTCCTGCTCCCATCAACTAATATGCGGTATTGTCTGTGGGGGGGAGAGTTTCAACAATCGTGCCAGTGTTGTCCCAGTGCAGGGGGTTGTGTTCATGTCGATTTTGAATTGACACTCATCAGGGGGTCTACCGTCACAAGCAATTTCCTCCGGCACACCATAATTCACGAAATACCTGTATAAGATGTTGCATACTGTGGAGATCCTGGCGTCTGTTGCATTGAGGATACCTCTGTCCAACCTGAATATCTGTCAGCATATATCATATATTTCCATCCAGCCATGTTGAAAATATCTGTTACTGTCGACTGGAAAGAGTAGTCTGGGTGGACAGGCTCTATTGTAGGTTCTTTATGGTTTGATGGAGCAATTTCATTACAGTGCTTGCACTGATTGCACTTTTCCTGCAATTGTGCTCCCATACCAGGCCAAAAAAAAAAAAAAACGTTGTCTGGCATTACTTTTCATACTGTTGACCCCCTGGTGGCCAACATGGAGTTGGTCGATGAGTTTGTGACGTAGGCTTTTTGGAATTAATATGTGGCCTTCCTTGAATACTTTTTTTTTTTTTTTTTTTTTTTGCTGTAACAACACTTACAACATTAATAACACCAACATCTAGTTTTTACTGTAACAACACTTACAACATTAATAACACCAACATCTAGTTTTTACTGTAACAACACTTACAACATTAACAACACCAACATCTTTTGCTGTAACAACACTTACAACATTAATAACACCAACATCTAGTTTTTGCTGTAACAACACTTACAACATTAATAACACCAACATCTAGTTTTTATTGTAACAACACTTACAACATTAATAACACCAACATCTAGTTTTTGCTGTAACAACACTTACAACATTAATAACACCAACATCTAGTTTTTATTGTAACAACACTTACAACAATAATAACACCAACATCTAGTTTTTGCTGTAACAACACTTACAACATTAATAACACCAACATCTAGTTTTTATTGTAACAACACTTACAACATTAATAACACCAACATCTAGTTTTTGCTGTAACAACACTTACAACATTAATAACACCAACATCTAGTTTTTGCTCGCCTTAAAATTAACATTAAAAAAAAAGAAGGAAAAGAAAAGAGAAAATTTTTTGGAATTTCTGCATTTGTCGTCTCAACGTATGAAATGGTATCAGTTCAACACGATCGATGTCATGGCAAGTAGGTCATTAGTAACACATGCTTTCCAGTTTACAGAATAATTACTGCTGTGTTTGCCAATTGCAAGAAAAAATTATCTATATATAGTAGTATGAAAATATATTTATGGCAAGTTAGCTGCACAGAAACGTTCAGGTTTCATTTCCAAAGTGAATATCAAATAATTAGCCTAATGATTTCTCTTAGGAATGAAAAACAAATGTTTCTGCCTAGCTTACTTGCCATAAATATATTTTTATACTTCTAAGCTCTGCTAATGTATTGAGCACTGTTGAAGTAAATCTGGAAAAAAGAATGCATGCATAATGTCATTTTATCGTCTAACACATGGCAGCATTTAAAACAAATGTCGAACCGAACATAAGAATGAGAAATAGTAATATGTGCATAGAGTGAGAAAGCAAAATTTTATTTTCAGGATTGAAAAATGTGTTTGACCAATTATGAGGGTCATTTCAAAATTAAAACCTTCTTTTTTTTTAATTTTTTTTTTTAATTCAAAAAGTCGAACAGCTACAAAGACGTGAGTGGTACCATTAAAACGAGTGACCGTTTGTGCTCCAGAATTTATTTTTCTACATTGCTACAACCATTCTCAATGTACTTTTGCTTGGAATTCAATGCCGCATCTCTGCTTCTGATGCACGTCCATGACAAGCGTTGCTTTCTTAGTCGCACACCATCAATATCAGCAAGAGAACGAAAACTTTCAGGTCATGCATAAGTTCAATCATCATGAAAATGTAAAATTTTATTTTCAGAGATTGAAAGATGTGTATGACCAATTAATGAGGGTCATTTCAAAATGAAAGCCTTCTATTTTTTTTTTTTTTTTTTTACTCAAAAGGTCGAACAGCTACAAAGATGAGTAATACCATTTGCAATGCCTCTCGTAGTTTATTGAAATTCACAAGAAGAACATTTACATAATAGAAAATGTGTCTTCCTTTCTATATCAATAACTGTTTTTGCACGCTTTCTGAAACTTACACAAATGTTTCTCAAATATTTGAGAGACAACTTTTTCCTTTCTTCTTTATTAGTAGCATATTCGCAAACGTCCCAAGTGGCATAATCTAGAAGGTTTAGATCTGGGCTAGAAGGGTTCTAACTATATAATATTCATTCCGTTTGTTCTTTCCTTAGTCAGTCCTTACGTTACGCTTGGAAAAGGGCCAAATACAACTTTTGAAGGCCAAACCGCTTTTTTAAAAGGCCAAATCCGCAAAATTTGGCTTTAAAAAGACCAGTCTAGCAACCCTGGAGAGTGCTCTCCCTTAGATCTAGCCTCATTTTTTTTATATCATTATAATCTATATATACACTTGTGCCCGATATTATTCATACCCCCCCCCCCTTGAAAATTGAGTTTATTAGATGTAACTTTGTAAGAATTTATTGTTTACGTCCATATTGATACATATTCTTTATAAACCTCTTCTGATCATTTTCGTCATTTTAAAATCTCGGGATACTTGTAATAAAAGAAATATACAGCTATTTATAAAATCTGCAATGTTCAAAAATAATCATACCCTCTTATTTTTTCAGTATTAATCGAGTTTCTGACTGTTTGTTTCCTGTTTGATTCTTATTTTGAATGCTTTTATACAACCTTTGATTAATTTCATTTCGTTTTTTGCATTTTTCAGAAATTAAAATGATATCAACTGAAAACCAATAAAAGAATAAAAATTATTAGAATTGGGAAGAAAAAAGAGCTTAGTAATGATCTTAGGACTAAAATTGTAAATTCACATAAGGATGGTTTAGGTTACAAGTCAATTTCCAAGAAATTTGAGGTCCCTACAGCAACAGTACAGAGCATCATCAAAAAATTCCAGAGCCACCCCACAACAAACAACTAGATTGGTAGAGGAAGGAAAAGGAAACTGTCTGCTAGAGCCACCAGGAATATTGTAAGAAGTGTTAATGCAAATCCAACCACCACTACTAAGGACATTTTAGAAAATCTAGAGTCTTCTGGCATAAAAATATCAAGGCAAACATTGCAAAGGACTCTGCATGAAAATGGTCTGAAAGGAAGAAGACCAAGAAGGACTCCATTGCACACCGGAAAACACCTTGCAGCACGTCTAAAGTTTGCTAGGACCCATGTGAATTCTCCAGAGTCCGTTTTCCCAAGTATTTTGTGGACTGACGAAACAAAAATTGAATTGTTTGGCCATATGGATGCTTCTTACGTTTGGAGGAAGAAAGGAGAAGCTTACAACCCAAAGAACACCATACCCACGGTGAAACATGGTGGTGGTAGCCTAATGTTTTGGGGCTTCTTTTCGGCTAGTGGTCAAGGTAGTTTGGTCAAGATAGTTGGAACCATGAAGAAGGAGCAATATTTGGAGATACTCCAGAAAAACATTAGACAGGATGCGGAGAAGCTCCATTTAGGACCAAACTGGGTCCTTCAACAGGATAATGATCCAAAACATACTGCCAAAATAGTCAAGAAATGGTTTGAGGATAATCAAATTAATGTTTTGGAATGGCTTAGCCAGAGTCCCGACCTGAACCCTATCGAAAACCTCTGGCACATAATGAAAACTGAGGTTAAAAAGCGGAAACCTAGAAATTTGAGGGAGTTGGAGAACTACTGCATTGAAGAATGGTCAAAAATCATTGTTGATGCTTGTAAAAACCTTGTTGATAAATATCCAAAACGGTTACAGGCAGTTATTAAGAATAAAGGGCATGCTATTGACTATTAGTAAGAGAGGTATGAATAATTTTGAACTAGTGCCATTATTGTTTTTCTTTGTATAATGTTTCAAACTTACATAATTTATTTATTTGTTGAGTTTAAATTAAATGTTTATGCTTGATTTATTGTTTGAAATCCCTTTAATGTTGTCTACCTTCTGGTTTGAGCAATATTCTTATAGAAATCTCAAAGATCCGAGGGGTATGAATAATATCGGGCACAAGTGTACATATAAAGAGTTTTTGTCCTGCTTTGACATTGATATTAAAAGCCTACTTTTTCTGGCTTGATGAACCACACAAGTTTAGTTAAGACTAACAATTTTATGAGACTGTTGTCCCTTAGATCACCCAAATATTGTTGTAATATCTGTGGATTGGTCTGTAAATCTTTTTTTTTTTTTTTTTTGCAAAGGAGTCACCACTTATCAAGGCTCGGAGGCCACTCAAGGTTAACGGTAAATGAGTATATGGGAGTCAATGGGACAATATCGTACTAATCGTTAGAGATTTGGTAAATTGGATTAATTAAAGGGATGCTTCATTAAGAAATCGTTTACATTAGACACGAAGACGATCAGATTGTAGTCAGTTGGGAAGCAGGAAAACGTGCAGTTCTTTCAAAGAAGCTTTGTTCATAGGATCTATGTTTAGATTTAGGCACAGATAAAGAGTGGGGGGAAAACTATTGATAGTGGTTTCAGTTAGACCAGTATTTTTCGTGCAAGTCAGGCAAGAAGGGACCATAGATTGGAGCTCAGACGAGCACTTGCCATGAAAATAGCAATAAAGCAGAGACAGGCTTGCAACGTTTCTTCTGTGGGAAAGAGGTTGCAGAGAACAGAAAAGGCATCTCCTACTAGGCTACGAAGTCTATTTTGAACTCTGTCAAGGCAGGATAAGTCTTCTAACAGTTCCTGCCTAGATATGGCAACAGTACTCCATCCTTGGACATACTTGGTTCTTTACAGATAGAGAATTGCATCAGCAGGGAGATATCTACTGTAGTGGTAGAACGATTCTGTCATTTTCCCAGCAGCCCAGCATGTACTTGCAATAACCCTTATCCCTGAGTGGCTTCCAGGCCTTGATAAGTGGTGATCTCTGTGTAAAAAAAAAAAAAAAAAAAAAAAAAAAAAAGAAGCCCTGGCAACAGATTTGATGTACATGTTCCGTCTCAGATCAGGAGTAAAGGTCAGACCTAGAAGTTTGTCAAAACATGGAGCCTCTCCAAGGTGAGTGTCATTCATTTCAATTGGTGCCAGACGGGGATCAGAGCATTGATGATGTAAAGATAGAAGCTTTGTTTTAGGTTTCTGCCCACCAACCACTACTCTTATGGACCTATCAGAGAGAAATGGTTTAATAATTGAAAAGACATTTCCAGTTATTCCGTAACTGGAGATCTTGTGAAGTAAACCTTTATACCACACCTTATCAAAGGCCTTTGATATGCCAAAGGTGATTGCCCTAGAAAGGAAGCCTCCGTCAAGAGATTCGCTAATCCTATGAGATATAACTGTTAGCACATCTGCTGTAGATCTAGCAGAGTGGAAACCATATTGCATGTCACTGAGGTTATTTTTGCTGAGGTGGTTGACTGCTTCTCTGTTTAACACAAATTCTAGCAACTTATTCATGATGCACAGGCGATTGGTTGGTCTGTACTGAGAGCGAGATGACCAATCACCTGAATTTTTAAATACGGGACATACTGATGAGGTTTTCCAGGGTGTTGGAAAGCAATTCTCCTGAAGACAACTCTTAAACAGCTTTGTAAATATGGAAGCTAGTTCTGGTTGAAGCCTTTTCAGCACTATAATTGGAATGCCGTCAGGGCCAGTTGCTTTATTAGAATCAAAGTTTTTGATTAGCTTGGCAACATTATGCACAGATATTTGTATGTCGCATAGCAGGTTTTCAGACATAGGAGAAAATACAAGGGGTTGGCAGCCCTGATTGCATAGGTTAAAAATAGCTGCAAAGTTCTTGGCAAAGAGTTTGCTGACGAGATTACCTCAGATCTATTGATGATTGTTGGGATAGAGCACACGCTTCTGTTCAGGACCCTGTTTATTTGCCAAAACTAATGGGAACCAAAGCCGTTGCTCAGCTACTTTGGACTTTACAGACTGAGCATACAACTCTCTCACGTTTTTTATTACTCTTTTACAGTGGTTACTGGCAGTCCTGATATGTCGTTGGTTGTTTTTTTTTTATGGTATATCAATCCTTTTCGGATTATTTAAATGCGAAATTCAGTTATTTTGGAAATAGTATTCCTCTTGTATTCAGTTATTTTGGAAAAATTTTATTCTTCAAGCTCTTTGTATCTCCAATCACTAATTTTGTAGTGTTTGGTTTGGTTGTTTTATAATAGATTTTATCGGTTTTGTTCCCTGCCCTGCAGAACGTGAAGGAATTTTGCAATAGGAAAAGGAAACGGATTACAGTATTAATGTTTGAAACATTTTAAGTTAGGAAACCAGTCAGAAAGGGAAAGAGATAGAAAGAGAAATGAGAAGAAGGAAAAGAGGGAAAAAGGTGGGTTGTTGTTTTTGTTTTTAGTTTTGCAGAACATAATCAAGTTTTGCAAAAGGAAGTAGAAAAACAAAAAGCATCAATTTTAGGTGCATTTCGTCTCAGGAAGCCAATATCTTCAAACAGCCTGATCTGGTAGCACCAGGTGAATCAAATGAAGTATAGGTTGTTTGAACAATTACATTCAATTTAGCTTAAATTGGCGATTTTTAAAAAAATGACAAGCGTGGACTTTCTTTTAAGCGCCACTGTGTGTGTTAACACTCAACACAATAAGAATATCAAGAATTTAATCTTATTTTTGTTCTTTTAGAACTTTTGGAATGTACTTTTCGAGTAGGATGGACCAACATCATTTGATTTTTGGAAAAAGATTTTACTTACAGTTTTCGTCTTGTGCTTATTTGGTTCTGAAAAAATTTTTTTTAAGTCAATTAACAGAGTTGTTACTTTTTTCTTTGGAGTTACCGCAAGAAAAAAAATTTGTCCTCGAATTCTCATATTGCCAATGGTAAGGGATTAGGGTTTTGGTGTGAGTGCGTTTCTCAAATCCTTTTGTCACCAGCGTTATGACTCTGAATTAGCTACCATAAAAACAGAACAACAGTGTAAGACAAATAAATGTATTAATAAAAGACAAAGAAAGGGTTACAGAATGAAAAGAGTGTTTTGCATTCCACTGAGCAAGCAAGGTTAACTCCAAAACTAGAGCCCCACCTGGGATCGTTAACAGTTCTGGTATATATGGACGGTGGTTGAGTCCATTCAGAGGGTGGTTCCAACACAACAATATTTAAGGAAAAATATTAACAAATGCAAAAGCATTGGACAAACTTTAAAAAATCCCCTTTCTAAAATAATTTTAGATGACTTTTGCTTTGCGTGTTGCAAAAATGCAAGCAAGTTATCACTGACCAACCAGAGAGCTTTCTATTAAAATAATTTTTATAAAATTCTTTGTGTTCACCTTCTTCAAAGTCAACCAGTCCATTTATAAAAATGCTTAAAACTAAAGAGTTATCAGTAGAAAAAAAAAAACACTGATAAGCACAAAGAAGGAAAAGGGTATCGAATAATATCAAGGGAACTTAATCTACCACAGTACAGTTGGAAACGTTATTAAAAAGTTTAAAACCCCTGGTGAAGTTGTTGCAAATCTTTCAAGATTTGGGTGACCAAAGAAATTAAACGAAAAAATATCAAGGTGGATAAGCAGAAAGGTACAAAGAAACCCTTTTGTTACTCGTGGTGAAATTCAAACCACTTCAGAGAAACTGGGATTGATGTGAACAAGAATACAATCAGTAGAGCTCTAAATCGTACAGGTTTTGTTTCAAGATCTCCAAAGTGTCAATATGTCAGTTCACGTTTGAATTATGTTAAAACATGTGGGGAGAAACCACAAGAATTTTAGAACAAGGTAATCTGACCAGACGAAACGAAAATCAAAATCTTTGGAACAAACACAGGTATGACGGAAAAATGGCACCGCCTAAAACAAAAAGAATAACATTCCTACAGTAAAGTTTGGCGGTGGTTCGATTATGGCATGGGGCGTTTTTCATCCAATGTTACTGGTGAATTAGAAATCATCAATGGTAGAATGAATGGGCGTATGTACAGAGATATTTTGGAGAAAAACCTCCAGAAATTTGCTGATTTTTTGGGACATAATAGCAATTTCGTGTTTTAGGACAACAATGATCCCAAACATATTGCCAAACTAACAAAAGAATAGCTTAAAAATAACGAAATTGGCATTCTTATTTGGCCCAGTAAATCTTCAAACCTTAACCCAATTGAAAATTTGTGGAAAATATTGAAGATCGATGTTTACAAGAAGAATCTACAAAATATTCAACAACTAAAAGAGTTCTGAAAAGAAAAATGGTGCAAAATATCTGTAAATCTTTGCAAAAAGCATGTGTGCAACTATAGAAAGCGATTGGAAGCTGTTGAACGCAATAAAGGCTATGTAACCAAATGTGAAATCAATGTATCCAATACTTTTGCGTTAGTTGATTTATATTTTTCCTTTAATATAAACTTTATAAACTTTGATTTTGTAATTATACCCTAAATATAACTTAGAATACTAATAGGAATATATTGACCAATTTTAGGTAAAATCTTGAACTCTAATTAGAGTTATGAAGAAAAATTAGACGTATCCAATACTTTTGTGTGGCACCGTATTTATATGAGGTATCTTCAATAAGTTTCCAGATTTTTTTCGTATGGGAACTTTTATTGACAGTACACACATGAAACTCTAGTCTTCTTCAAAGTAATCTCCTCCGGCTGCAATGCATTTGTTGTACTGTTCCAACAACTTATTGAAGGCCCCATCGAAGTCTTCTTGTGTGAGTGTGTCAATAACCTTCATCACCGCCTCTTTCATCTCCTTAATTGTCTCATAATGATAGGCTCTAAGGTTTTCCTTGAGCTTAAGGAATAACCAAAAATCACCAGGGGTAAGGTCTGGACTATAGGGTGGAGGAGGAACTGTCTTGATGCCAATCTTGGTCAAATAGTCTGTGACAAGGATGAAGATGTGCAGTGCACCCTTGGGATAAAGTTTGCACAAGTCTTTTGCATCTTCAGTTCCTCACGCATAATTATGTACAGTTTCCACACTAACATCAAACTGTGCATTTATTGTCTCTATAGACACAACGAAATTCTTTATTTGGCCAATCAACTCTGGTGTTCTGACTTTCTTACTCGTTTAACGCCTATCATCCCACACAGACTCCCTGCCTTCCTTGAATCTCTTATGCCACTCAAAAACTGATGTTCGGTTCATACAAGATGGCCCAAAAGCAGTCTGAAGCATCCTATACGTTTCTGTGGCATTTTTTCCAAGTTTAAAGCAGAATTTTATTGCATATTGTTCTTCTAAAGTCTCTCCACGTTCAGATTGCGTTTTTAAAATTCACCAGCTGTGAGAATCAGGCTTTAGTAGGGTGTATTCCAATTCTTTCTGTAGCTGTTCATTTGAACCTGAAATCATAAAAAATAGGTCAATTATCTCATAAAATGTATAGCAATAACATACTGAATTTTCAAGAGTCTGTGACAATTTTTAATGCCTGTACAAAAAAAGTCTAGAAACTTATTGAAGGCACCTCATATATATAAATTTAAAAAAAATAATTCCAGTTTACATATTGAATAATCTTGTAAACTTAAAGTGAGTACAAATATCTACAGGACAATCTTAACCAGTTGAAAAATATTATTTCTCTCATAATTTGTAGTTTTCAACTAATGGGCAAAATTATAGCTTGCCTATGAACATTATTTTGTTTATTACTTTTCTCTGAGGATAAGAACCATTCTTGGAAACTCCATGGAATAAGGAAAATTTTAAGTTTCTAACTTTTATTCCTTGTCAAACAATAAGTTGTTGTAAATTCTAATTTACAGAGCTGATTTGAATACACATCTTATGGTGCAATTTTATTGTTTACAATTAATGACCCAATGGGTCAGCCATTTGTTACTTAAAGATGGCAAGGCAAGAGCGATAATGTATCTCAACTTATTCTTTTAGATATTCCAATCAATTTTAACAAAGATTTTCCACATTTCTTCTATATTTTTCTTCTTCAATGTTAAAGTCATTGCTAATATCTCATTCCGATTTATTAAGTTTTATCCTAACCTGACATAATTGATGGAGCCCTTTCGAAGTTATCAAAATAACAGTTGCAGTGTCAACAAAATTGGCAGCAGGAGCAGCAATAAATATTAGCAGGGGAACAAAGAACAATCTCTGCAAAAATAATCAATTCTGATTAATTAGAAACCTAGAGTTTGATTGGTTGCTGTAACCTAACTTCAACCAATCAGAACACAGAGCTGGGCACCTGCCAAATTTCTTGATATAAGGCAGGGTTCATGCTCGCCCAGCACAGAGAGACTCAGAGGAGTAGCAAGATTGCCTAATGAATCCTTGTTAGTCAGAACCACAGCTCTCATAAGGTAACTACGAATTTGACCCCGGCTGCTAGGCCAAAGATTCTCGACGACTCACCTGATAATTTCCACACAGCAGTGACGTCATCATCATCTTTCAAACAGAGCAGCAAGCAAGGCACTACTAATGCTACTATTTCATCAACACCTACTATCGTCACTTCTGCCATGCCATGATGTCAGCTAGCATAACATTTTAAAATTAAATCTCTGTCATTGAACTGACAAACATTTTCCTTCAATTTTATTCTCTAAACAAAGCTTTATATTAAAATGATTTTTATAAAATTCTTCTGGTTAGTGTTGTCTGTGCACCATTAACGCTACTTTTTCAACAAGAATTAATACTATTACTACTACCACCATGCCAGGATTTTCTGCCATTAAACTGACAAATCTTTTACTCTTCTCCCAACTTATTCCTGAAATAAATGATTGTATATCAATCAGTTCAATGTCCATCTTGTGTTTGTCTTGTTTTTCACGCCACCATACGCTTATTCGCAATATAACACAGAATTTGAATTTGATTTCTTAAATAAATACAGGGCTAAATGATAAAATTGTCGCTCTAGAAAAGACATGATTCCATTTCCCTTTGATAAAAACTGGTTTTCTTTTTCTGTTGTAAACTATCTACTAGTTGACCAGTTGTGTACAAATCCCAAAAGCGATAGGAGTCTTCTATCATGTCTGAAAGTGACACAATGTACAACGAGCAAGATTGAAGATGCGCCACTGTAAAACTCATGCTCTTTATCAATCCAAGTTATGACAACAGGACCATTGCCAGCATCCTCAAAATGCATCACTGGATTGCCATGAATTACAGGGATATGCCCAGACTGATGAAAACAAAGCTTCTGGCCACGGTTATGGTCTTTGGTGTGGTTTCAAGTGAGGGCCACATCATGCCATCTTACATCTTCGAAGTCAGCTTGAAAGTCAACATCAAAATGTACCTGGATGTGCTGAAGAGTGTGGTGATCCCCTGGTATAATCAGATAGCTGCTGGTAGATCCTAGGTGTGGCAGCAGGCCTCGGTGCCGGGCCACAAGTATAAAGAGAAACAGGCTTGGCTTCAAAAGAAGTGCTACAACTTTGTACCTTTCTCTCACTGCCCCCTCACCCCCCCCCCCCACCTGAACCGGCTGAACTACTTCGTTTGGTCATATGTTGAGAAACTCACCAATATGACCTCCGGCAACACCAAAGCCAGCTTGATCGCTGCCATCCTGATTTTTGTAAGAGTTATACTGATCCAATGGGTCGGCCATTTCTTACTTAAAGATGGCAAGGTAAGAGAGATAATGTATCTCAACTTATTTTTTTTAATTTTTCACTTGATGTTGACAAAGATTTTTCACATTTTTTTTCTGTGTTTAATTTTTATGTTAACATTTTTTTTGCTAGAATTTCCTATTTAAAGAATCAATTTTTATTTACAAAATATTTTTTATTTATTTTGAAATGGAAATGAAAAAAAACATTGTTTTGCATAAGTGCATTTTAATTCACCGGAAGTTTTTTATTTTTTTGTTTTTTTGTTTTCATTTTCGGAGGAGTTCTACTAGCAAAAAGGGAAGACAATCTGAAATTAATATTTGCTTTCTAACCAAACATTTCTGCTAATTCAGAACAAGTTCAATAAAGTAACAAAGTATCACATTAGAAAATATTAAATAATGAAAAATTCATTGAATGTTTCATGATAAAAAAATAGCAACAATATTTAAAAATAAATTATTTAAAATTTATAAATAAAATGTAACATTCTATATTTTCAAAATAAATATTTTTAAATGCATAAATCAAATATAGCATTCAGTTTAGAATCTTATGAAATGGATAGAATGTATTTTTTATATAACTTTTTTTATTTTTTTTGAAAATGAAATATTCTTTCAATAAAATAAGTCATTTTAGAATATTTGTATATATATATATATATATATATATATATATATATATATATATATATATATATATATATATATATATATATATGAATTTCTCTTCCGTTTTTGCCAGTATAACTCTTACAAAAATGAAAACAAAAAATGTTTCCGTCGAGTTAAAGCACAATTGCGGCCATTTTTAAAATTTGTTATATTTTTTTAACACAAAATTTTTTATTGTGTTTCATTGTGTCATGGTATGAGTTATTCCCCTTAGATACTCGCTCTCTAATAAAAAGATAAGTATATAGGCACCTCTTCCGCAAATAAAAGTTATACACATGGCTGTATTTCAAACCTATCCTGACTTATGTCTCTATGACTTATGTAAATCTGAAATAGAAAGTGTACACAAGAAATTGTCACAACGCACAGCGAACAAAGCATAAAGTAAGTGTGCCAATTTTTATTTATTCATATTATTGCCCGATATTTTATTTATTTATTTACTTTTTAAGAAATAATGCATACAAATGCATGTGAACCAATCATGTATTGAGACTTGGAAAATCTGGTCGACACATTCAGATTTTTCAAACAGCATTATTTGCTATATTTCTTAACAGGTAGACCACATACTACCATTATTTGGCGAGGAAGGACTCAGAAGATACAATGCCTGGATGTTCAAAAACGATCCTGACCGAACAGATCCAGAGATTATTTGGCAGAAATTTGAGGAACGACTGGAACCTCAAGTTAATTTACATATTGCACCTTTCTATCTGTCAATACAAATAAAAAATAAACAAAAAATACGGAAAACATCGCCAATTTTGTTGCGCAGTGCAGGTTACAAGCAACAAAAAAAAAGGCAGGTTCAGAGACAACCGGGAAACTGAAGAACGTCTCATAGAGCAAATAATTACTGGCACAAGGCACCCGGAATTATAGAAACTGCTGCTATCTAAAGACATGGAACTGACGCTTCAAGAAGCTCTAAATCGTGAACGAACGCACAAAGCATCCCTAAACTACAGGAGACAAATGACCAAGATGCAAGGAAGTGATCGGCGGGAAATAGACACAATCAAACAAAGCCAGTGTAAATGATGTAGAAACATACATCAAAATAAAAACAAAACAAAAAAAAAATGTCCAGATTGGAGCACCACATGTTCAGCTTGTGGAGAAAAAGAATCATTGGGCAAAAATGTGCATAAACAAAAATGAAGGCGCAAGAAGATTCACCCAAGCCCAAACAACACAGAACCATAACTAACCGCACGAAAATAGAAACAAAAGGTGGAACAACCATATCTGCTCATTGAAATAAGAACCCAGTGATGAATACAGAAAATTTGAACGATTAAGTTTCAATGCAATTCAGTAGCAAAAAGATGATCGGACTGAAGTCTTCACTGGACTGAAAATAAGGCTTCCTAATAGACCAGGCAATTCTATTATCTATTAAAGGCAAAAGTGGACTCAGGTGCAGAAGGAAATACACTTCCTCTGCGAACCTTTTGTAGGATGTTCCCAAAAAAAATAGATAACCTAAAACAGCCAATTCCAGGTTTGACAAAAAAGGAGCACATCATGCTAACTGCATACAACGGCTCAAGTAATAATACAGCATGGTTCAATCTGTGCACACAGAGATAAATGGAACACACTTCAATTCTTTGTAGTTACAACAGAGGGTTCTACAATAATAGGGCTAATCTTACTCAGAAACTGGCTAATAAGCCTCCACTGCACAATCAGACCCATCTAAAGACACAAGTCGACAAGTGGATGCATCAGACAAAGGTTTAGATGCAGTACTCCTGCAAGAAGGAAAACCAATTGGATTTGCCTCAGAAACACTAACAGAGACAGAGCAAAGATATGCAACATAGAGAAAGAGCTTCCAGCTGTTGTTATTGGCTAGATGTGATTCAAAACTTACTTGGACGTGAATTCCAAGCAGAAAGCGATCATAAGCCATTAGAAATGATCAGGTTACAATTACATGCTAACTGTGGACTACTATTCCCAGTTCCCTTTCAAGGAAATTAAAGGAGTTCTCCAGTAAGGAAGTAATCAAACTGACAAAACAAATATTAAGAGAACAAGGAATCTCAGAGAGAGTCATCAGCGACAATGGGCCTCACTATAGCTCTAGCCTGTCCAAGCAATTTGCAAGGGAATGGGGATTTGAACACCAGCACATCCTGACAATACCAACAGCACTTGCTACATCATCTCCTAGATACCCTGAATCAAATGGTCTAGCAGAGCGCTGCACACAAGCCATAAAATATTTTGCCATTAGAAAGGCCGTTTGAAGTGGTCGTGACTTAGACATGGTATTGCTATGTTTATGGTCAACCTCTATCGACTATGTAATTCCATCACCTGACGAATTACTATTGAACCAAAAACTCATGGGAAACTTATCAGTAAAATGTCCCAACAATTCGACCCAAAAATAAGACAGCAACGCGCCTGTATCAAAGGCAATCCCACCAAAAGTCTCAACATTTTTGCACAATCAAGATTTACCAAAAATACAAGAACAACACGTTATTGTATATGACCCGGATTCCAGTAAATGGTCTCCAGAAGAGTGTTAAACACAGATCATACATGGTGCAGACTTCATTTGGAAAGTTGCTTCTCCAAAACCGCAAACATCTGAGGAAAGATAAGTCCGCGGCAAGGCTGAGCCCAGAAGCATTTGCATCCTCAGTCGTGATATCCCCAGAATCTAATGGAAGATCAGCATTCGGCATAGCAACGGATTGCACACTCATGAAACAAACCAGCCCCGCCACAACTAATGGCAGACCTGTTCCAGACAGACCCCACAAAACACCCAACACTCATCATGGAACTCAAAGAATATCCACATTCGGCCGTATAATAAGACCACCTAAAAAGTTTACTTATGAGGAGGACAACCAGGCTACGTCCTAACGTTTCGTAGTTCCTTTGTGTCATAGTTCCTCTGTGTCATAGTTCCTCTGTGTCCCAGCAAGAAAACCACTAGAGGGAACCCTTCAACAGAAAAAGAATCGAGTTTGAAATATGAACATCACAGTTGACGACCCTCCTGCATGTACATCATCACAAATAATTAACCCATGGAACACTATGAGAATAAAATTCTTACTTGAATACATCCACGAGTTCATCAGCATAAATCTGATATGGACAAGTAAACAAAACCCCCAAACAGATGACTTCCTGCTGTACGTTTAAAATATAGAAATTAACACAACTCTAAAATGACGATGACGTATCAACACCATCATGTCTTCAATTACATCTGCGGGCCAAGTATAAATACAGCTGGTTTTTGATAACCAGGCAGAATAGGATAGCAGTGAGATTGTCCACCGACACTGCGATCCTAGCAGCTGGCCAAGCCACAACATCAGCAGCAACCAGCTGTCATCAACCTCACCTAAAACAACATTAGCAGCAGCCCTATCCACAGCATCAGCAGCAGTCGTCGACCTCATCCCAGACAACACCAGCAGCAGCTATCCAGACTCCCCATTCTTCGCCACCGTCTCCCAAAAGCCTGTTGACCAACCACTATCCTTACTCCAAGCAGCTGATCGACAACCCCATTACCACCTATGCCATCACCGGCACATCCTGACAATACCAACAGTACCTGCATTGATCCCGAATAAAATTTTAAACTAAACTTCTTTGTTTGTCCTTCTTGCTTCCATACGCTCATTTTTGTAATATAACATATCTATTTACTTTGACATTAGTTGATAATACCGTTTTTACAAAAAGTATCCTACGATGTCATAACAGACTCTTTTCTCGCCCTCTTTTTCTCTGCCCAATATCGCTATTGCCCTATCTCTCTTTCCCTCACTTTTTATTGCCTCATTTGTCTCCTCTCTTTCTCTCTCTCTCTCTCTCTTTCTTAATAATTTACATCTTTTCATCCTTCTCAGCAGTTTTTCAATCATTTGCCCTTTCTTCTAATGTATCCATGGACAAATGAGGTTTGAGGTGTGCCCTGCGAGATGAGTGGTCTTAGAAATGACAGCATGTGCAGATTCTGCCACACAGAAGTAGAGAGCGCGAATCACCTGATATCCAGTTGTAAGGTTCTGTTGAGGGCAGCTACTATACAATTCGACATAATTGACCAGCTATAAAAAAGTTGAATACTGAATGAAGCAGCAAGTCTTGGAAACATACCAGAAAGAACAGAATATTCAACCAACTCCGGAATGTGCTCAGCGTGATGAAAGTATAGCAGTCACAGAAGTATTTTCTCTTGTGAATCAAAGCCCCCCCCCCCTGAGTTCTCCGGCCACAGGCTGACCAATCAGCTAACAGGGCGCATTGATTCATCTGCTCCCTAAAGGTCTTAAGGAAACGTTAGCCAGACAGATCCGGACCGCCAGCATAGCAACATCTTTAATCTTTCGTTTCTTGTCCACCGGACCATCTTGCTATAGTATTGACAGTCTCGATTTGAGACAACTGCTATCCAGCCGGGGACGACACAGTACCGACGACGACCTTAAAGAACTTTCTTTTCATTCTTCCCTTTTAGCAGCCTGACCTGCCAGTTCCTGCTACAAATAAAATACTCTTCATTGTTATTGTTCAAAAATGAAGTCTGTGCTTCTTTTGTTCCTTGTTCTTTGCTATAATTTATTAGGAAGCTAAAACAATTACCTTCTCCCTAAAAAAGCATATCTCTCTCATCAAATTCTCATGTGTGAGAGTCTCTACCATACGAGGTAGAATGGGTTTATTTTTTTCTCACTCTCGTGGATGGTCTCTATGATGTGAGGTAGGTATAGAATCTAAGACAGCGTCACATTGGATTCGACCCACCGTGTGTCTCATTGCCCAAGGGGAAGTAACCCGATCGTGTTTTAGAAACCAATGGTTTTCTTCGTTATTCTCTAAAGCATTTTAGCAGACACGTCAATCAAACTAATGCCAATGTAGCTGCTGCAGCGTTTATAATCTTAAAGAATAGCTGAGTTTTCCTTAAAAAAAAAAAAAGAACAGGAGAGGTCGAATTGTAACAAGGGAGGTAATTCTTTTTTTTTGAAAATTTTGAAAATCTTAGAAAAACTCAAATTTCGCTAATTGTCTTCGAAGACTATTTTTATTAATAATAGTGGAATTTTTTTGTACCAATGATGGTGCATTCCTCCCTGTTTACATTTATTATTTTTTATCTGGTTCTTATATATGATTTTCCGTATTTTGTATCCTTTATGATTTTTAGTTTCGTATATTTTGGATTTGTACGAAACTCCCTTTAATTTGAGAAAAGAAAAATGCTAACTCTGTGATGACGTCATGAGCCCAGTGCAAGATTCTTTCTCTTTTGAAATTCTGCTGATGGACGTGTTGTTCATTGCGCGGCGCTGAGAATGGAATTTTGACGAGCATTCTTCAAAGAAGAAAACCCCGGCAAGAATACCCGTATATGTGACGAGACATACTTATGAAAACTATCTACGTGACTACGGTTTTGCACGTATTTTAGGAGTGAAATTATTTTAAAGAAGATACCTTTTTTTACGTGAAAAGGAATTTTGGAATCTCCTATCCGGACAAGTGATACGGTCTTGCTCCTGAAAACCATCTGTGTGTGTCTACGGTTTGCACGCAAACATGGAAGGAGAGAAAATTCTAAAAGGACTTTAAACAAACAAAAGAAAAAGGCACGTGCCTGACTGGCTTTCAATTTGTGAGTACGCTCCTAAAATTAATTTCATATGCGAGTGTGATTAGGAGATACTATTTTGTATATTATTATTGTATTCGTTAATGGATACACACATCTTTATAAGAACCAGTGTTATTTTTTTCATAATATGTTACCTTGGCGTTTCATCCGCAAAGGGAAAAAATTGCAACTTATTATTGTAAATAAAATTTCTTCTTCGTTTCAAATCAAGACCTTTATATTTCATTCTTTACCCCCTCCCCCTCTTTTAATCCATGCTGTCATTTTTTTTTTTTTTTTTTTTTTTTCCAACTTAGTTACTTTAGCGTCAAATTTATCTGGAAGCAAGATAAATTCCGACAATAATTAATTTTTTACTTCATCGTTTTTCGTAAATTTTGGATATGTTCATTACTGTGACATGACAATTAAGTAGTTCTTTTAGTTGAAATTCAATATTTCGTTTTTCGAATTTCGCTATTATAACGAAGAAGCGCCCAAATAATACGAAATAAAACATTATCGAACATTTGAATGAAAATAAAATTAAGAAAATGCTGAAATGAATAAAAGTTTTCATATGAAAATGTATGACTTTCCAAAATTAAAAATAGTTTTGACCAGTCATTATGCATCTGACTTTTTTCTTTTTTTTTTTTTTGAGAAGACGAATATAAAAAATATAAATGTTCAAATAGTTCATGTTTCATTTTGTGTTATTAAAATTTAATTTTAATTCAATAAATGTTCAAATAATTAATATTTTGTATTATTGTATTGTATAACTTTAATGGATTGTTTTGTTTGATTTCAAGGTGGAGTCTTTTTGAATTGTCCCCCCCCCCCAAATATTACGTTGATGCTCAAAATTATGTGGAAACTAGTTCTTGTTGAACAGAATGTGCGATTATTTATTTATTTATTTACATCCCGAAAGCTTCCGCGAGATTTGTTTAGGCGGGTGTCTTCAGCGACCTGGTTTCTTTTCCGGACAAATCTGTCCTTTTTCTTTTTTACTTAGTCAACCAATTGACCAACTTTAAAAAAAAAAAAAAAAAAATGCGATGAGTCAACACTTTAAGGCGCGTAGGCTTTTCTAATTCAAGCGAAGACTTCCGAATTAGTTTTGACGAAATAATAAACAAGAAGACAGTTCGAGGAGGAGAGGCCGCAAATGACAGTTGTTCGAACATTAAAAGAACTTTAATTATTCCTTTTATTACAAGGAAAGTATTATGCCAACTTTTTTAGAGTTCGAACAACTGTTTAGTATCACAGTGTTACTGTTAATATTCGGTAACTCCCTCCCCCCCAATAAATAAATAAAAATAACAGCAACAACAAATAAAGCAACACATTATATAAAACGTATTAGAATGAAATTCTTCCAAAATTATTTCGGTGATCACACAAATTTGTACAACCATACAAAAAAATCGTCATCACCATCACTATCACGACAATCATCATCATCGCCACCGGCCACCACCACCACAATTATTATCATCACCACCACCACCACCATCAGCAGCAGCACCACCACAACTAGGGATGGGCAAAAATGGCGGAAAAGAGATTGGGGGGGGGGGGAATAGTTTTGAAAGCCAATTTATCACAATTTTTTTTGTAGGTTTTCGACTACTTTTTGATTGTAAGATTAAAGACTAAAGTTAATTTCCAAAAGAAAAAAAAAAAAATATACACGTGAAAAAAAAAAAAAAGTTATGAAAAATGTTTTTCATGGCGAGCTAACTAATTCAGCTAAATTTTAAAGTGAAATAAATTCATTGTAAAAATTCTTTGAAAGATAAATATTAGTTTTCTGGGTCTATTGTAAAGATAATTACTAAAGTCCTAAAATATTGAATTGAATAAAAAAAAAAACAAATAAAAAAAGCACCTTGTTTTAACAAAAAATAGCTTAATAAGCTTCCAAAAAGCGAGAGATTCTCACTTTGTGCAACAGAAAGAAAACAAAGTCCTCGTCGCGTGTATTAGACGAAGCCCAAAATTTCAGACAGTCGAAAGGCTGTCTGAAAATAACGTTAGGTAGTTAAAGGGGTAGGGGGTGCTGGTTTTCTTTTTTTTTCTTCCAGATGTGCATCCGTACATTCTTATCGTGAACGTTTCTCTAATTTTTACCATTTTTTAAAATTTAATTATTTTTCTAAGTTCCCGCTTTTAAATTAAAAAGAAAGTTATATTTTTCAAGATTATATAAAAACTAGCAGTACCTGTTAACTGGCGTTATCCGGTGAAAGCGTGTTCTCCATCTCGAAAAAAAGTAAAGTATGGTTGTTGTGGTTGCTGCTGCCCACAGGTGAGAAAAATAAAAGAGAAAAAACCCCCATCCATTTAACCGTTGAAGCTGTGGTAATGTTGACTGGTTACTTACCGGCCTTCGCGACTAAAAATAGTTTGTCTCAAAGTTTTATTAAGAAGTAGTAATTTATTTAAGAATGAAAACATGGAATCCTATCCTAAAGAAATGAAACGAAAATGAAACGAAACTTCTTCCATGTATTTATCATTTATTATTTCTTTCATTAATTACTGCAATACTTGGTTGCAATTATGTCACTTATAACTGTAAGGATAAATAACACACAAAACAAAATATAAACTAAAAATAAACCCCAAAATAAACAAAAGAGAAAACACCCCGAAAACAAATGGAGGTGTTTCGTTTCATTTTAATAATAAAAAAAAATAAATAAATAAAAAGGAATATAAAAACAAATGAAATAAAAACAAATAGAACTGTGTGAATTATATAATAGAAACATGGAGAAAAAAAACCGAAAAGTTAGACATATTTATCGCAAAAAAAGAGCAAAAACTATTAAAAACAAGAGATCAAAAAGGAAAAAAAAAAGAAAAAGTGGACGTAAAAAGTCACATAAATAATTCTGTGTAAAGGTTAAAACTCCCCTCCCCCTAAAAAACGATCCGATGCATGAGCACGAACGTTTAGCTCATAGGTTACGACGCAAACTCTTTTATCCGTTGGTCCATGAAGACATTATCGAAATAACGTTATGTTTTATTCTATTTTAACCAATTCAAGGAAGACTGGTAGACGTGCATGCATGGTTGCCGAAAGGAATGATTTTTTGCAAGCCTTGCTGAATACGTTTTCAAAAATGAAAATTAGCAAACACGATATAAATAATGCTATTGCCCACAAGAAAGAAGCAAAAACTTTTTTAGGAAGAGATTCGGTGGAAATTATGTAATGCCCCCCCCCACCTAAAAATTTTACAATTTACATTTTTTTTTTAATGTTTAACGTTAAACTCATTGATTACAAACTTAACTTTCAGAATATATATATATATATATATATATATATATATATATATATATATATATATATATATATAAATAAACAAAAAGAAATGATCAGTTTTCAGTTATAACATTCGTAGAGTGGGACAGGAGTCAATTTCATAGACGTACACCAGAGATTCGTTCATATTTTCATCTCATAAGTTTTAACAATCGACCCAACGATATTTTTTATTAATTCAAATAAATAAAGGAAGAAAGCTTGGACGGTTTAGAATGAAGGAACGGTATTTTCATTAGATGTAACCATCACCAGCTTTAACTTATCTATATGGAAGTTATGACTTTTTTTATTTGTGTAACTTTAAACTAAATTATAAATGATCTATGTAAATGCTTGGATATTGAGCAGTCATCTTGAATAAAGGCTGACGTGTTCATTTTTTTGTATGTTCCGGAATAATAGAATTTTAAGATAACAGCCAATGAAAATAGGAGGAATGTTACTGGGGAAAAATCATTATTTTCGAATAGTAAAGTGCAATGGTAGTTGTATTTGTAAGTCTATTTAATCCAGTTAATAAAAATAATTGCAATGGTTTTATATTTACCTGGTCTTGTCTGTGACAGTGGGGGGACTTGTCAGAGAGAAGGGAAAATATGAACTACTTTGTCTATAGATCTGGGCAATAGTGATGATGCCTCTCCTATGAGGCAATATAGAATCTAATTATAAAGAATAACTGTATGAAACAACGTAGTGTAGTTAGATAAGACGGGAGTTGAAGGTTTAGAAATAAATAAATTTGTATGTGGCATCTGTTGTAAATCTACAGCAATTTGGTGCAGAGACGAATTTCTGCGATCAAAATATTATATACGTGATTATATCATGCCGAAAGTTTCATAATCACGCAAGCAAGGAAAATATTAGAATAGTACAGATAAAAATTATGCGAGACCTGTAATTAAAAGAATGTAGAAATATTTTTTGCAATTATAATTTTTTGTGTGAAAATATTAAATAAACAATTTTTAATTCAATGATAATATCGGTAGTTTGAGAAATTAATTTTTCTTTGAATCATTTTCTTTGAATCATTAATACGGACATTTGGGGCTTTTTTCGTAATGTTCTTGAAAAAATTATTTTTAATTGTTACGAATTACGATGCTTTATTTTCATTAAAAAACAGCCAACATAAATTTATGCATTTTTTATTTACTACTGAAAACCATAACTTTAGTAAAGGTATTTTTTGTTTAAACAAAATAATACATTTCTACTAAGATTTAAGTGAAAATAATGAGTTCATTATATTCCGTGATCATTATTTGATAAATACTGAAAATTTCATTAAAATTGGTTAATTTCTGGATTTTTGATGAATTTTGAAGTAGAGGAAGGGGTCAAAATGTTTATATATTTTGAACATCGGTATTCATTTTGCAAGTACAAAACCCAAGCACCACCAATATTTTCTAGCAGTGTTTGAGATGCTAGAAGTTTCTGGCAGTATTTGATAGGCTAGTAGTGTCTAGCAGTGTTTAGAGGGTAGTATTGTCTAGCAGTGTTTGAGAATCTAGTAGTGTATTGTGGGGTTTGAGAAGCTAGTAGTGTCTAGCACTACTTGATTTGATATATATATATATATATATATATATATATATATATATATATATATATATATATATATAGAGAGAGAGAGAGAGAGAGAGAGAGAGAGAGAGAGAGAGAGAGAATTAGGTAACTAAATTACTTATCAGATTGAATACCTTGCGTTTTATTTTCATAAGGAAGTGCGACGCGCGCCAAACGAATGTTGTTACTGGACCCAGCAAGCGTGGTGAACGTTTCGCAACATGTTATTAAAATTGGTAATAAAGTACACGCACACACGCACACACACACACACACACACACACACACACACACACACACACACACACACACACACACACACACACACACACTAACCGTTTCTGATTCATGCCAAAATTAACAAAAACGGAAAAAAAAGCATTTAATATGTCGGTCATCTCATGCTTGAACAAAAAAAATCTTTTATATGCATATCATATTACTGCGTAGATCTGTGGGTGCTTTTTTAGACCAGACATAGCGCCCGCGTGATTCCACGTTCAAAGTTATCGTTTTAGCAACGGTTTCTTAGCAAAAGGAAATGTACCACGCCCCTATTCTATCGTGTTATCCCACTCACATAACTTCAGCATTTTTGTTTTATTCCGCGGCAAATAAAAAGAAAAGAAACAAGAAGAAATGCTTAGCCTGTGTACCAGTTAACCCTAAATTTAATTCAAAAACCAACTTTTATCCGATATACCCTAACCCGATTGACTCTGACTTTAACCCTGATGGTTAACCATAACGCTAAGCTTAATCCAAACTTTAATTCTAACGCTAATATGATTAACCCTAATCTGATTAACTCTAACTCTACTCCGAATTCTAATCCTTACCCTAACCCTAATCCGTTTAACTCCAACCGAGTTAACCCTAACAAGTGACCCTAACCATACCCCCAAACCTAACCTTAACCCGATTAACCTTAACCCAGTTAACCCTAACCATAACACGGTTAACCCTAGCTATAACCCTAATCTTAATCCTTACCTGATTAACCGTAACACTCCTCCCATCCCTAACTCTAACCTTTTGTCTAACTCCAACCCTAACCATAACCCATTTAACCCTAACTCTACTTTCAACCCTAACTCTGGTAAACTTAGCCGGTTAACCCTAACCTTAACCCTAACTTTAATTCTAACCCTTAGTTAACCATAACTTTACCCCAACCCAAACCCAGTTAACTCTAACTATAAACTTTACTCTAACCCTAACTATAACACGGTTAAAACAACTTAATGTTGTTTCATGTTACTGTGATGACGACTGATTGGACACTGATCCGCAGAGAAGCTATACATATTACTTATATAGTGTGCGAACAGGCTCCCAGTTGCTTGGCGCCAAATTCTTAACGGATTCTTTTTATGTCTTTCGTGAAAATAATTTCAGTTCTTCTCATCGGCTTAAAAATATATTGTCTCGCATGTTTTATTTAAATTCGAAGCCGATCTTTTACAAAACACGCAACTCATTTTCAGTTTTTATTAATTTTTCTAAATGGTCGTAAAATCATTCACCGGCGTTAATACTCCATCTTTTACAGAATCCACAAAAGGCGCCCTGAACTTGTAATTCTAGCGTCATAGTTTAAGCGTACATTTATTGTCCTCTTAGGATGATCAATTTTGTGGAGAAAGAGATTTCTTCAATATTGAAGAGAATCAAGAATGTACAAAGAAACTCTAACACCATCGCACAAAGAAATAATTTAACGTTTGTAATAATATTAATATAATTTTCGGCTTGGTCCCGGTGTTCATGACAACAGTGGGAGTGTATCTGAGTAAGAGAGTAAACCCCGTCGCTATCTTCTAAATATGACTAAAAACTCGAATATTGAGCAGAATATGAAAATGGATAATTCGATTGAAAATTATGTTTTTATTTTTAAGAACATGGACGAATGTTTAGAACAAGTTAGTGACTAAACAGTTTTATGTGCAGTTTTAGTGAATGAAATATATTAACGTCAATGAAATCATAGCAAAAAAAAACGACTCTACTGTATATGTAATAAGAAAAACGAAGTTTAAATATGGTATTCATGAATATTTAATAAATAAACCATTTTATTCAGTATAAATCAACAATCTGTGGGCAGGTTGTGAGTTGTGTTACAAATTTCTGTGACTAATTGCACCCCCCTTTTTTGTATACCCGCTTCTTGCGCCTCTGTTGTAAAATACCCAAATAAAAGAGTTTTTTTTTGTTGTTTTTTGTTTTTTTGGAGGCCGCCAGTTCCTACTTGTGAAATATGAGAATGGTAACATCTTTTAGAAAATATCTGCCAGGAAGACTCATGAACTCTCAGTGGACCTTTTCTCTTCTTTTTTCAACCTTTTTTTTTTTTTTTTTTTTATTAAACTCTATTAAAGAAATGTTAGTCTTATGGTTGGTCGGTCACGATGCAGCTTGAAATTGCACTTTCATCACTAAACGTGCAATTTGAATGTGTGTAACTTAGATGCATCTGAGTATCGCTATAAGTTCTGTCTGTCGAATAGTCTTTCGGGTTTCATTTTCATCGGTCTGTCGCGCCTAAGTTTGAAATAGAATTTTCATCAATCTGTCACGTTTTATGTTAAAATAACATTTTCACGTGTGTGTCACTCTTAAGTTTTAAATAGAATTTTCGCTGTTACAGTTAATTTTTAAATACTATTTGCAGCAGCCTGCCGTTCTTAAGTTTAAAATAAAATGTCTGTTAGTCTGTCTCAACTGATTTTGAAATAGCATTTTCTTAAATCTGTCATGCTTAAGTTTTAATTAGAATTAGAATAGAATTTTCGTGGTCTGTTACAGCCAAGTTTAAAATTGCACATTAATAAATCTGTCATGCCTAAGTTTAAAATAACATTTTTTTATCAGTCTGTTGGTCTGTCGCGTTTAGGTTTTAAATAACATTTTCGTTAGTTTGTCACGCGTAAATTTCAGCGTGACATAGTATTTTCATCATTACATGTTCAGATCTAATGATCGCCTTTCATTAACGATAAAATGATAGTGTACTAGCAGGACCCGTTAAGCGGTGTTGCCTGGTGGAAGCACAACAGATTCAGAACAGAATCGTTAAAGGAACTCTCTTGAAAATAAATTAAACTACGGTTGTTGTTGGTGATCACTGCCATCCCTGGAAAATAGCGGACACTGGCGGCCGTGGCCTAAATGAAATAATCTGGCTTCCACTATTGGGCATTGTTTTCCAGGTAGAAGCCGCCGTTTGGTTTGTGATTGTTAGCACCGTTGGTTACTTTCGATTAGTGTTGGTTTGGGATGATAACCTGAAGGTACTCTCTGATTCTAAAGATTGAGTGAAATCAGTGATAGGTAACTGCCTTCTACCGATGACAGTATGTTTCAAGCCGGTCATCGTTTTTTTCTCGGCATATTGCACGCATTTTTTTTTCTAAAAGTAGCTCTAGCATACCTAAATAATAAAATACTCCACAAAAAGTAAAAGTGTTAAAGAAAAACAAATATATAACAAATAAGTGTTTCCGTAGCCAATAAAATGTACGCTAGTAGGAAAAGAAAAGAGTTGCAGACAATACACAGGTGTTGAAGGCAGAGCTATGTCCCGTTTTTTTATTTTATTTTACTTCAGTCAAAGTTCTCAGAAATCAAGGGGCCCACTACCTGCGGCTAACACTTGGACTCTATATGAGATACATGGATCTTTGAATGTTCTATTAAAGTTCTTTGTCTCTCAACTCCCTAATTAACCATTTTCATATGTTGTAATATATCTTTCGTTTTGGTCTTTTGGTTTTACTGGACTCCAGGACAAGAATTTATCTAGTCTGGTAGAGTATCCAGCTTCTTGTTATTACTTGAGGTAACATCACCTGGAGAAGGTGCACGATTCCTCGTAAAAGCTAATGTGAGTTAGCCATAGTGATGAGATTTTATTTGGGCAGCGAATATTATGTGACTTGGAATACTTAGTCAGGGTTTACTTGTACTGAAAGTATCTTCATGCCAGATTATTCTGACAAACCTCTGTACAGAGAGACCTTAGACACTCGAGGATAGTGTCTAGTAGGCATTCAAGTTCTCTCCAGTAGGCATTCAAGTTCTCTCCTTTGAAGTCAGGGCCATGTTCATATAGGTATATGTATGTGATTAAGTCAGTGTGCGTGCAGCTGTAGTAGTCATGGTGAGTCCATGGAGCTTCTTGTCGGACCCCCTGGGCCAGACGGCCCGTGGTAGGTGCACACCAAAGGAGAAGATTGGGGATAGAAAGGAGTGCCGTATGATGAATCAACTCGCTATGGTCTCTTGGTCGGAAAAGAGAAAGAGTCTCGATGGCCTTGCCTTTTTATCAACTTCCATCATATGCCAGCTCACATGAGAGATAGCCCCTGATTGGGCAAGCCAGAAAGGAAGTTGAAACAATGCCGAGCTTAGAAACTTAACACAGATTTAAAATCATAATAGCGTCTCGTTGTAGGCATGTTGCGGTTGCGGATTGTTGCGTGTAGTAGTGCTATTATATTACGATGCGTTCAGAAAATATTTACGCTGTGTTTTAATGTAATACAATACCTAAATAAGGAGAATTGAATCATTTGGTTGTTTTCTATGCTAGTTTCGTCCAGAGGGGGAAAATTGCGCCTACTTTATGATATACACAAGAAAGAAGAAGAGAAGAAGATTTAAAAATAGTTCTAATATCGATCTCTTGACTTTGTACTACAAGCTATTTTTCACCAGACACTTGCCTAAGCATCAGGTCCGAAATATTCATGACATGACTACTTATGGTAAGAACGATATAGACTCTCCAGAATATAACAGTAACATCTGTGTTATCTACGTTCGAACTATTTTCTTGTCTGATTTAACGCCTCTATCCACTGTGCTGTGGGCCCCCAAGGTGCAGTGGTTAGAGGCATTGAATCGCTGCGGTTTCAGGTGACCATTGTCTGAAGATAGCAGCTTCAATCCTATCAAAAGCAAGCCAGAGGATTAGCTGGTCAAAACGTGGTGAGACAACAACAGCTATGAAAGGCAGTAATTATTGAGGATACAGTTAAGAGATTCAGTATTTTTATCCCATCGTGGTTAACAACGAACTGAAGAAGGCCAGAGGAAGAGTAGGCCGAAACGTGGTGAAACAACAACTATGAAGATGAGGATGAGGATAACAGTCCATAAATAAATAAATAAATAAATAAATATACAAAATTGATTGTTTCATTAATTTAGGAGATGATCACTACCTATACCGGGAATTGGAACAAGTTTCCCGTCCGTGCACCTTGCAAAAAGGACACGTTACAGCCTGGTCCCTTTAAGAACCTATTTACAATGTCTCCCCACGGGACAGAGTTAGAATATATAATTTTCACACTTTATCTGTACCTTCAACAACCTGTTTTAAAATACGAATATTTTCTAGCGGTAGTTTCAAATACGTAAAACATACTCGCGTGCGAGAACACGTGCACACACTTTGTGAGTTAAAAATTATGTTCAACCAAACATTTGAACGATAAAAAAAATGACCAAGAACTCTTAATTTAATTGTTCTGTTGCACTTTTTTTAGCAAAAAAATTAAGTTCCAAACGTGCTCGTTCCGTTTGGATATAAAAGGAAATTTTCTTTTTTCCTGTAAAAAAAAAAGAAAGAAAATTAAATTTTTTTATTGCAATTTCACCCCAAATAAGGCACATTGTCACTTTGCTGAAGGGGGCTACTATCAGGCACATAAGCTACAGGTTTACTATGTGGGGAGTTGGGCAGCAAGATGTCGGTTCACGTTAAAATAAATATGAGAGTATTTCAGGTTATGCCCTTCCACTCCTAAGCGTGGGCAGGCGTAGGTATAGGTCGCCCGGTATACTTTTGTTGGACGATAATATGTTAATTCTGGATGCAGTCAGGGTCCCCAAACATTGCAGATCGAAAGCAGGTATTATGCAAATAACATGTTCTTACCAAGAGCAATCATAAAAACGTGGGTCATCAGAAAAATTCGTGAAGATAAGGAAGTTGTTGAAAGTTCTACTTATATAAACTAAAACCATGGCGAGTAGCCAAAGCTAGATACAACTGTACTGCAATCCGCCTCCATTGACTGCGGCAGGTGGAAATTGTTGACACCCTTCCAGAATAATATAGTTCATATACATAATAAACAGTAATAGTCTTAAACAGTTTCTAATAGATATTGAAATGTTTTATATATATATATATATATATATATATATATATATATATATATATATATATATATATATATATATAAAAGAGTGTAGCCATCAACAATTGTGTGTTTTTCAGCCTTTTATCATATTTTTATTTTTATAACACTTTTCAAGCTTTGTTTCGCTATCTTCAGATATTTTCGTAAAAAATTAAAAAAAAAAACTCTTATTTAAAAAAAAAAAACTTTTTACGAAAATATCTGAAGATAGCGAAACAAAGCTTTAAACGCGTTATAAAAATATTTTAAAATAAAAATATGAAAAAAGGCTGAAAAACACACAATTGTTGATGGTTACACTCTTTTAAATATATATATATTTTCTCTCGTTGGAACTACACAATCATCACTTTAAATATATATATATATATATATATATATATATATATATATATATATATATATATATATATATATATATATATTCGTAAAAAGGTTTTTTTAGGGGATGCTCAGATTCTGATAAATTTATCCCCTACATTGGAACCACTCGATGGATACACAAAACCGATTTATTGAAGAGTCTGTTCAATTTTTTGTCATTGGTTGAGGACAATTTTACTAATTGTGGTTAATTCCTATTTTTGTCACCTAAATTACTTAGAGTGAAATGAGTTTTGGAATTTACACCCAAACAACGTATTTGTACTTAAAAAAAATTACATTAAGACACAAGTTTCATCGTGAAATTACCACAAACGTCTACCTCTGCTTCTACTTACGTAAAACTTAAAAACTGAGGGAACCCTAAAAATCTTTACATATTGAATTTTTAGTATTTTTATACTTTTGCAGAATCTAGTAAATGAATATCTAATCAATATTAATCTATTGAAAATCTATTGAAAAAGATGAAGAAAACCTCTCAAATACACAGGCAAGAATTCGGTTTTGGGTTTCCGTTGAGTGTTTCCAAGAAGGGGGATCGATTTCCAAGAACTTTGTATTAGAAAGTGACCACCTCTTAAAAATATTTGCGTATTGAATTTTTTGCATTTTGTTTTGGATCCAATCGCTAATAGTCATCTCAAAAAATTGTCGGTGCAGATGGTTGTATACAGTAGACCGCAGGTTTTTTTTTTGGTTTTTTTACATCAAAGTTTCCTTCTCCTATATGCATATCTTAAAGAATACTGGGGTGCATCTCTAGGTGTGTCAGAAACTTCGTGAAAAATATTGAATAATTCCACCCCCTGTCTTTCCAAGCTTATAACTGCTCGAAAAATGTAATTCAAACCCTAATTTTTTTCAATTAAAGGAGCAAGGACCAAGGTTTCATTTAAAAAAAAACAAAACAAAAAAAACAACGTGTTTTTTTTTTTAAAAAAACGTCTCAAACTTCGGACTTTACAAGTAAATTTCTAAAAAACACTACTTTATTGTTTTAAATTTGAATATATTATTTATTGATCTTTTATCTTCAATTTGTGATATATAAAACTTTGATGAGTAAATTAATTATTTACTTTTTAATAGACATTTCAAAATGGTGGGGGCGTGAATTAAAAATTTGTCTAAAATATTATATTCGGTTTGTTGGAAAGGGCATACAATTTCACATTGACCCTGAAAATATCGTAAAATAGATTCAATAGGAAAATTTTGGTAGATTTTTAAAGTTTAAAAATTGAAAAATACTGAGCTCATAAAATTCAATTAATTTCGTAACTGTTTAATAATAATAATAATAATAATAATAATAATAATAATAATAATAATAATAATAATAATAATAATAATATTTTTATTACTTTTTATACAACTTTAATAGTTTATTTTGGAAGCATAATCCATAAAGAAAAAAACCCAACCCACTTTTAAAAGAGAAATTACGAGTTTTTTTTAAATATTTTATTCGCAGTTTTGTGTTAGGGGTGTCAAAAATTCCTACAAAAATTCTGATACACCTAGTGCACCTCTCCCAGTGAATTAATGCACCCCATACAAACCTGGAAATTTCTACAGCTCAGCGTGGTATATACAGCGTCCAGCCTTCCTAAATAGTCACCATCTGGTACTAGCCAGGCTCAACGTTGCTTAACTTCGGTGATACGTGATTGTGCCATATATATATATATATATATATATATATATATATATATATATATATATATATATATATATATATATATATATACTAGCATAGCTCGTGGACCGGCATTGCCTGGTGAAAGTATGTCAGAAAGCTGGAACAGATTCGACAAAGTGTTGTATAGAGAGGTGGATCGGCATCAAAACAGTCATATGTAGTATAATGGGTGAGAGATATTTTTCTTATAACGACATCCGTTATAAACCTATAAATTGTATGCGTTGTTGTTTAACCAAGGGATATGATTTCGACGTATAAACTGAGTCATGTTGTATCAGAGAGTTATCATACGGGTATATATTATAGTTCATATTTACATAAAGGTATCATTTTTTTTATAAGAATAATAATATATGCTTCATACCTTAATACCTTTTCTTTCTCCAAGAGTTCTTCTATCTTCACTACTGAGCTCCATGTTGAAACATGAAATGACCAACACCATAACCAATTGAGACCTTTGTTTTTCATTCTTTTATGAAACCACAGAACAACATTTTATATTTTTAAAATATAAATTTATTTCAGCTTTCTCAAATGGTCTTCACAAGGAGTCTGCATTTCGTGTCTACATGCTTGTTCTTTACAGCTCGCTTCCTGGCTTTTTGAAGCATGTCTGTTCACTTCCGTGACCAAACTAAACTCTCCTCCTTTCTCTAACCTTCCCGACCTCTTGAACTCAGTTCCGTTACGTCATCATTCAAAAAGCACACGTATCTCAATGCGTGACCTTTCTACGTACGCTTGCCCAAGGTCATTTTGTTTATTTAACTTAGCTAATTTACGCAAACATCCTCAGCTAAAACCCATTGCTACACTTCATTCTATAAACAATAAATAACTCCCAATATAAACTATTTTAACACTGTCACTGGATAGAAAGATAAATAGATAGACAGATAGATCGATAATAACTTATTTCACTTTTAACCATGTTATTATCTAACAAAAGGCCCCCCCCAAGAAAAACGAATTAAACTACGGCTGATAGTGGGTGCTACTGCAGGCCATGGAATATAACGGGCACTGGCAGCCATTGTCCAAATAAATCATCTGGCTTCCATTGTCTGCCATTGTCTGGCAATGTGTGGCAGGGACAGCTAGCTGGCTGTGATTGTCATCACAGTTGGTTACTGGGACTTAGTGCTGTTTTGGGGCGATAACTTGATTTTTCTGGTGAACCTTGACTTTCTTTACAACTGCCAATGTTTGAGATGTCAGAGTACTATTTAAATGTTTCTTATATATAACATCCTGTATACGTGGTCATACGATAACATTTATTTGCTGTTTATTTTGGCCATTTTTCTCTTTCCTTCTTCAAGCCAAGATCACAGCACAGTATCTGTTCTGGTGCTACTCATCACCTTTTCTGTCTTCGGTCAGTAGTGGTGGAATCGTTCTAGACTGAAACAATTTTTGTATTTTGTTCCTATCCAGAATGCCCCTTTTTGGGGAACTGGATTTTCCCCACAATAAAAACCTACCTTGTGTCTAACTCTACCCTCGTGGGGAGGCAAGTAAATAGGAACATAACAGTCTAATATTCTTACTTAAGTCCATCTGGATATAGATTTTTGGTTTAATATTTATTTTCTGAGTGTGTTACACGAACAAAAAATATAGCACACGCTGATGCATGTGTACCAGTGTATCAGTCACTTTTACACATCGTATATCTGGGCCCATCCCCCACCCCATCTCGTGCAAACACCTTTTAAGCGGTAAAACACGTTTGACTGCTTCTCTGTTTCTCTCTTAAGCCAATAAAGACTTTCAATAAAGAAAGAGTTTTGTGTGTGTGTGTGTGTGTGTGTGTGTGTGTGTGTGTGTGTGTGTGTGTGTGTGTGTGTGTGTGAGTGTGTGTGCGCATGCGCGCATATTCAAGTATCCACGCATGCTGGTGGAGGAGAAATATATAGGTGAACCCGTGTGGGTGGATGGATGGTTGGCGACGGCTTTTATGTTTACAAGAAGGGAGGAAAGACTTATACATTAAGGAAGCAGGTTTGGGAAAGGGGAGTTAAAATAAGCAAACATAAGTATATAAAAAAAAAAAAATTAAAACTGGGTGTGATTCCAAACCCAAAGGAGTGGATCGACATTTCTCTCTTCCTCTACTCCACCACTCTCACTCCTTCCCCGTCTCTCTCTCTCTCTCTCTCTCTCTCTCTCTCTCTCTCTCTCTCTTTCTCTCTCTCTCGTGTATATATATATATATATATATATATATATATATATATATATATATATGGCGTTACACGGTCGTACAATACGCTTAAACATCATATTTTATTTATTTATTTATTTATTTTTACAAAGGAGTCACCACTTATCAAGCCTGGGAGCCACTCGAGGATAAGGGTTACTGAGTGTAATCAATGGGAAAATACAATAGTAATTGTTAGTAGCGGAAATTTGGTAGATTGGATTACTTAAGGGTACGGCTCATCAAGAACTTGTTCATGTTGAATTTGAAGACGATCATATTGTAGTAAGCTGGAAAGCAGGCAAACGAAAGAGAGTTCTATATCGTGCAGTTCTAAGAAAAAAACTTTGTTCATGGAATCTATGTTTAGGTTTAGGCACAGATAAAGAGTGAGGGAAATTACTGAGACAGGCCCACAACCACAACGGCTCTTCTGTGGGGAAAGATTGCAGGGAAGAGAAAACAGTATCCCCCACTAGGCTATGAAGTCTATTTTAAACTCTGTCAAGGCTGGATAAGCTGCTTCTAACTGGAGGTAAACGTTTCGTCTGGGTTGACGTTATCTGCCTGATAGTCAGGGACCCGAACCTTGGATTAACCACTAAGGAGGTTATCCTATCACCAGTTGCAAAGTACTGGAGCTGCTGTATTGCCATTCTGGACCATGCAGTAGCTTCTGGTGGGGCCTCTCAATGCCCTTTAGTGGGTAATTGTTACGGCTTTATCTTTTCATGTGCTACAAAAAAATATTTCTTCATTTCTATTTCTCTCTTACTTTCCTCTCTGCCCTGCTTCAAACAAGTCTGTCGACCTAGTCCACAAATCCCAACACTCTATCATGAAAAGTTTCAATAAAAAATACACGATTAAACCCGAATCTCCAACTTCTAACGTAGACCCCACTACCATGTCTCCTCGGACAACAGGGGTCTACGTTCTAAACTTCCAGAGGTTGAAACCCAATTACAGGAGACTAAACTAGACATATTATTTCTAAGTGAAACTGGCATTGGACAGACTATTTCCCTAGATGAGTTCATAATTAAAGATACTCTAATTTAACTTCCAAATCTGACCCCCAAGATCGCCATGGACATGGAATATGTGTCTATATAAAAGATGGCTTTCCATGTGGTAGGGACATCTCGAGAGAAGATCCTGACTTACCCTATATGTGCTTCCGGGTTGCACTTGCTCAAACTACTGCATTTATATTTGCTCTCTATCACCCCCCCCCCTCCACAACAGCGGAGTTACTATCTTTAAAAGCATATCTGAGAAAATTGACCACGTCATATCTGCTTATCATTCAGCTAATATTCATGTCTGTGGAGACTTCAATGTTCACAATGTGGAATGGTTAACTCACTCAAACAAGACCGATAATGATTATGATTTCACCATTGCTTATGACCTCACCCAGATTGTTCACGAACCCACCCGTATGCCCGATACTGACGGCCAGTATGCAAGTCTCCTAGACCTTTTTCTCACAACTTGCCCTGAACTGTGTTCAGATTCCGTTCTGTCTCCACTTAGATCTTCCGACCACTCTGTTGTATCAGTCAAGATAAAAATGAAATGTAATAAGTCCCTAGATGTACCTATCCATCATACAGTATATCGATACTCTATGGCTGACTGGGATAGCTTCCATACATTTATATCAGATCTACCTCTGCATTCCATATTTAAAAAGGATGTGTCCTCTATAGTACCACACCTGATGGAATGGTTAATTGTAGGTATAGACCGTTTCATACCCTCGAAAAAGTCCCAGCAAAAACCTAACAGGCAGCCGTGGTTCTCTTCAGAATGTGCTGCTGCCATTGTGCACAGAAATCACTTTTTCCGTTGCTTCCAACATAATAGATGTACTGAGACTAAAGCCACTTTCAGGACTGCCAGCAACTACTGTAAAAAAGTAATAAAGCAAGAGAGTTGTATGCTCAGTCTGTCAAGTCCAAAGCAGCTGAGCAGTGGCTTGGTTCCCACCAGTTTTGGCAAATAGCAAACAGAATCCTGAACAGAAATGTGTGTTCTATCCTAACTCTTATAAATGGACCTGACGTAATTTCATCAACATCAGACAAAGCCAAACCCTTTGCCAAGAACTTTGCAGCTAATTCTACCCTTTGCGACCAAGGCCACCAACCTCCAATATTTCCTCCTGTATCAGAAAACATGCTATGTGATATACAAATATCTGTACGTGATGTGGCCAAGCTAATCAAAAACCTTGATTCCAGTAAAGCAACCGGCCCTGACGGTATTCCAATTATAGTACTCAAAAAAACTTCAATCAGAACTAGTGCCCATACTTACAAAACTGTTTAAATGATGTCTTAAGGAGAATTGCTTCCTGTCACCCTGGAAAATCTCATCAGCATGCCCCGTATTTAAGAATTCAGGTGATCGATCATCTCCCTCACAGTACAGGCCAATAAGTCTCCTGTGCGTCATGAGTAAGTTGCTGGAATCTGTGTTAAATAGAGAAGTAGTCAACCACATCAGCAAAATAACCTTTTTAGTGACACACAATATGGTTTCCATTCTGCTAGATATATATTATAGAATTAGTGAATCTATCAACGGAGGCTACCTTTCTAGGGTAATTACTCTTGACATATCAAAGGCCTTTGATAGAGTATGGCATGAATGTTTACTTCACAAGATCTCCAGCTATGGTATAGCTGAAAATGTCTTCTCAATTATCAAATCATTTCTCTCATAAGATTCATAAGAGTAGTGGTTGATGGGAAGAAATCAGTTCTCAGTATTAACGCTGGATTCCCTCAGGGGTCCATCCTGGGCCCAACTCTCTTCCTGATCTACATTAATGGTCTTCCAAATCACATCCTTACATTATTCGTAGACATCTATGCTGATGACACTACTATCTATGGTAGTACATCTAAGACCTTAAACAACCAAGTTCTCTCTGACTCTCTCTCTCCTCTGATCTTGAGCAAGTGGTACAATGGGGAAAGAGGTGGCTTGTTACTTTTAATGTATCCAAAACCAAGCTTTTATTTTTACATCATCCATGCTCTGATCCCCACCTGGCATCAATTGAAATGAATGGCTATCGTCTTGGGGAGGCCTCATGCTTTGATAAGCTTCTGGGCTTGACCATTACTCTTGATCACATACATCAAATCTGCTGCCAAGGCGGAAAAATGGTGGTATACTTCTATCGATCCAGTAGATATCTCACAGCTGATGCAATTCTCTATCTATATAAGAGCCAGGTACGTCCAAGGATGGAATACTGTTGGCACATTTGGGCAGGAGCTGGTAGAAAGGACTTATCCTGCCTTGATAGAGTTCAAAATAGACTTCGTAGCCTCGTAGGAGATGTCCTTTTCTCTTCTCTGTAACCTCTTTCTCACAGAAGAGATGTTAAGAGTTTGTCTCTGCTGTATCGTTATTTTCATGGAAAATGTTCGACTGAGCTTCAGTCCATGGTTCCCCCTCGCCAAACTTTCACAAGAAAAACTCGTCTAGCTGAAAACACTATCAATAATTCCCCCCACTCTTTATCTGTGCCTAAACCTAAATGTAGATTCCATGAACAAAGTTTCTTTCTTAGAACTGCACGCCTGTGGAATTGTCTTCCGTTTTCCTGCTTTCAAGCTGACTACAATATGGTTGTCTTCAAGTCTAACGTAAGCAAGTTTTTGATGAGCTATTCCATGTAAGTTAACAAATTTACCGAATTTCCATTACTAACGATTACTATATTGTCCAATTTCTACTGTATACTCTTTAACCCTTATCCTCGAGTGGCCGCTTGGCCTTGATAAGTTGTGATGCCTATGTAAAAAAACCCAAAAAAACTCCTGCCTAGATGTGGCAATAGTACTCCATCCGTGATCATACTTGGCTCTTATACAGGTAGAGAATCGAATCGGCAGTGAGATATCTACTGAAGCGGTAGAATGATCTTACCATTTTTCTAGCGACCTTGGCAACAGATTTGATGTATGCATTCCATCTCAGATCAGAAGTAAAGGTCAGACTCAGAAGCTTGTCAAAACATGGAGCCTCCCAAAGATGAGAGCCATTCATTTCAGTTGATACCAGACAGGAATCAGAGCATTGATGATGTAAAGGTAGAAGCTTGGTTTTAGATGTATTAAAATTAACCAGCCACCTCTTTCCCCATTGCACCATGTGCTCAAGATCAGAGGAGAGATAATCAGAGAGAATTTGGTCATTTACAGCCTTTGAAGTGTTGCCATAGATTGTAGTGTCGTCAGCATAAATGTCTATCATGATCTTAACATGTGATTTGGGAGATCATTGATGCAGATCAGGAATAGAGTTGGGTTCAGGATGGACTCCTGAGAGACTCCAGCATTAATACTGTGAGCTTCTGATTCTTTCCCATCAGCTACTACTCTTATGAGCCTATCAGAGAGAAATGATTTAATAGTTGAGAAAACATTTCCAGCTATACCATAGCTGGAGATCTTATGGAGTAGACCTTTATGCCATACTGTATCAAAGGCCTTTGATATGTCAAGAACAATCACCCTAGAAAGGAAACCTCGGTCGAGAGATTCACTAATCCTATGAGAAATAGCTGTAAGCACATCTGCTGTAGATCTAGCAGAACGGAAACCATATTGCATGTTACTGAGGAGGTTATTTTTGCTGAGGTGGTTGGCTACTTCTGTATTTAACACAGATTCCAGCAACTTACTCATGATGCACAGGAGACTGATTGGTCTGTATAGAGAGGGAGATGACCGATCACCTGAATTTTTAAATAAAAGACATACTGATGAGGTTTTCTAGGGTGTTGGGAAGCATTTCTCCTTAAGACAACACTTAAAATGCTTTGTAAGCTTGTTCTGATTGAAGCTTTTTGAGCACTATAATAGGAATACCATCAGTTGCTTTACTGGAATCAAGGTTTTTGATTAGCTTGGCAACATCATGCACAGATATCTATATGTTGCATAGCGCGTTTTCAGACACAGGGGGAAATATGGATGGTTGGCGGGTCTAATCGCATGAGGTTGAATTAGCTGCAAAGTTTTTGGCAAAGAGTTTAGCTTTGTCCGATGCTGACAAGTTTACCTAAGGTCCATTGATAATGGTTGGGATAGAACACACACTTCTATTCAGGACCCTGTTTGTTATTTGCCAATATTGGTGGGAACCAAGCCACTGCTCAGCTACTTTGGACTTGACAGATGAGCATACAACTCTCTTGCGTTCTTTATTACTCTTTTACAGTGGTTGCTGGTAGTTCTGAAGGTGGCTTTAATCTCAGTACATAAGCAATGGAAATAGTGATTAGTGATTTACCATATACGTAAAACCTATGTAAGAACACTGCCAGATCAAGTACCTTCGTATGAAATTAAAAAAAAATTGGTCCAGCCATTTCCGAGTCCATCAGGAACAAACTCATTCACGTACACATAAAGTTGGTAATATATATATATATATATATATATATATATATATATATATATATATATATATATATATATATATATAACAAAATACAGTGCAGTATATAATATACATGTACATAATCAAATAACTTTATAAATAACACCGTAAGGCGAGGCAAATACCGTAACCAGGGTCCAGAAAAATATAATATTCCAAATCGTAACTAGAAAAAAACGTATCCTAGTGCCCTCGTATCCCGAGGTTCTACTGTATATATATTTATGATTCTACATTTCATAGCTATCTTTCTGCTTCTGTTCAGAAAAACTTTGTTACATAGACCAAAATCGTGAGATATTGTTGGCATAGAGAGAACAAATTGAATACATTGGAATAGCTGCCTATACAAATAAATCTAAAAAGAAAAAATAACTTAACATGAAAAAATATTCATTTATGTTAAAAAAAAAAAAAAGGAAAAGAAAAAAATGTTAATTCAGTATTATGAATCATCCCAGGATTGCTATTCCATATAAGATAAATGTTAAAATGTTTCAGTTTTGGGACATTATTAAAAAGAATATATTGGACGAAGCATAGCAAACATATGGCCCGTGAGCTACATACGACCCATTGCAAGCTTATTTGCAACCCGCACAGACGATTTTAAGCAACTGTTCTGGCAATTTTTAGCAGGCGAGAGTGCTCTTCCTCTAGGGTATTAGCTTTTTAAACCTCCTTTCCGACCCTTGTGTCACATTATTTTTCCATGGAAGGGAGATAAATAACTTCTCACCTAAAATATTATTCTCACAATATTTCAGCCAATGTAATGTCCAATCTTTATAAAGCACATTGTGCCAAACAGGTCGTCTATGGATCACATGTGGTCCATTGCAAGCTTATTTGCAGCCTTCACAGACGATTTTAAGCAACTTTGAAAAAGTGTAGGGGAGATAAAGGAAAATACCAAAATATGAGCTGTATCTGAAAAATACAGAAAAATTCTTATCTGCCCTCACTGTAGATCCTGAATAATGCAATTCCAAAATCAATTATCTTGTCAACAACAAGAATTGTCAAGCCTTGGGACAAAACCTGAAAAATGTTTGAATACTTGATAATAAATGTCCATTTTCTTTTTAATTTTTGTAATTTATATGCATTGTATTTGTTGCTGTTGTATTCAAACACATGTGAACCACTGAAAACGTTAATGTGACTGTCTTTTTTTAATATAATTTTTTTTTGGACTTTATACTAATTTCAGCACGACATGTAAGTACTTAATAATGTTTTCACCTGAAATGCGTTGGTTTAAAAGATCACCAATGTAAACGAGTAACGACTTTTATATATACTAGCAAAAGTACTCGTCGTTGACTGGGTTCAAAAACAGCCTACAGAAAATGGACTCTGATTTATGAAAGTATGATAGGTTATGAAAAGAAAGGGTTTTAAAGAGATAGCTTCGAATTTGAAGGTATCAAAACCAAAGCAAAATATGATGAAAGTAAAAATAAAATAGATAAACCCTGTTCACACTGAAACACTTATCACAATATTCTGTGGATCTATATTAAAAAAACCTTGTTAAACTTTGTGACATATTTCCATTCTATAGAGGTCAGGCGTGAACGAACATCCCATAATTTTATTATACCATATTTCTTCAAACTGATAAATAATTATCAAAGTATACTTACACAGATAGATATGAAAAGTCTTTATTAAAGTTTGTGCCTATTTCCATTCTATGGAGGCCAGGCGCGAACGCTGACCCTACAATTTTATCATACCATCCCTATTTAAGTTAAAACATACTTATCAAAGTATTATTATGTACATCTATATCAAAAACCCTTGTAAACGTTTTTTTTTTTTTCGTTTTTTATTTCCATACTTTGGGGGCCAGGCGCGAACGCAGACCCCACAATTTTTATGAACCACCGTTCTGCCAGATCAAACATACCCATTCCTGATCCTCTATCATTATATGTAATCAGTTTTTTAAAATAGTCAACCATATAGGAGCCTATTCGTGACCACACACACACACGCACACACACACGCACACACACACACACACACACACACACACACACAGACGTTCAGCTTTATATTATCTATATATCTATAAAAGTGAACGTGTCTGTCTGTCTGTCGGTGTGTCTGTCTGTCTGTCTGTCTGTGTACATTTCCCTACGCAATAACTCTGTAAATTTTTAGTCTATAGACGCGAAATTTGAAATACCGAGTACTGAGATTTGGGAAAATCGATGTGACGGGTGTCAGACAGAAATTTGGCTGTTAAGGGGTCAAATTTCAACGATTTGACCTTTAAGAACTCTACCAAACTCCTCCGACAATTTTGGGTCTAGACACTTGAAATTTTAGATATAGGTTCCTTGAACCTGGATCTAATTTAATAAAGTGATTTGAGTCCGAAACTATAAATTTTAAGGGGTCATAATAGGGGTCAAAGTTTTAAAAACTTAACCATTTTTTTGTTTTTTTGCTTTTTTGCACAGCATACACCTCCAAACACCCGAGCAACGCCGGGCACCCCTGCTAGTATATATATATATATATATATATATATATATATATATATATATATATATATATAAGAGGGAGAGATAGAGAGAGAAGAAAGGGGAAGAAACAATTAGAGATTGTGTAAATGGAAGCAGAATAAAAAAGAAACACCGTTTAATTGTTCACTGATGAACCATTGTACGAAAATTATGTGCCGATCGAAATCATTATTTGTGAGAATATTTTGTTTTTCGCGTGGGAGAAACGACGACGGGAATCGGTAACCTTTGACAACGCCCATAATGTCAATCGACAACAGGGTTCTTTAGTGATTACTTACATTCTTGCATTATCCACACTCTCTCCACCCGGACACAATACCGATTGAGATAATCACACGGAAAGATATTTGGTAGATGTGTATATCCTTCTTTCTGATCTGAAAACAAAAACAAAAAAACACAGTAAATAAGTCTGGCAATTTAAAAGATCTTTTTTGTTTAGGGAAAATAATGGATAATGCGCATCAATGTATAAAGCACGCGCACACACGTACACACACACTTACACGCGCGCGCACACACACACACACACACACACACACATATATATATATGTAAAACATACGCGCGCACGCACACACACACACACACACGCGCACGCACACACACACACACATATGTGTGTGTGTGTGTGTGTGTGTGCGCACGCGCCGCGCGCGCGTGTGTGTGTATGTGTGTGTATATGTGTGTGTGTGTATGTGCGCGCGTGCCGCGTGTGTGTATGTGTGTGTGTGTGCGCGTGCGTGTGTTTTACATATATATATATATATATAAGGGCTCAGAACACTTAATTTTGATCTCTGACTAATAGCAATTTGTTCTCATACTAAATGCAAACGTGACTTGTTAGTACAATCAGCGACTATATACCAATTTGACAGGAGACGTAAATGAACACATAATTCATGTTTGCATCTGGTGTTGAATCATTTTTTTTTTTTTTACACAGGCATCACCACATTATCAAGGCCAAGAGGCCACTCAAGGATAAGGGTTAAAGAGTGTATAGTAGAAATTGGACACTATAGTAATCATTAGTAATGAAAATTCGTAAATTTTGATAACTTATGTGGAACGGCTCATCAAGAACTTATTTACGTTAGACTTGAACACAACCATATTGTAGTCAACCGGAAAGCAGGAAAACGGAAGACAATTCCACAGGCGTGCAGTTCTAAGAAAGAAGCTTTGTTCATGGAATCTACGTTTAGGATTAGGCACAGATAAAGAGTGGGGGGATTATTGATAGTGTTTTCAGCTAGACGAGTGTTTCTTGTGAAAGTTTGGCGAGGGAGAACCATGGACTGAAGCTCAGTTGAACACCTTCCATGAAAATAACGATACAGCAGTGACAAACTCGCAACATCTCTTCTGTGAGATAGAGGTTGCAGGGAAGAGAAAAGAACATCTCCTACGAGGCTACGGAGTCTATTTTGAACTCTATCAAGGCAGGACAAGTTCTTTCTAGCAGCTCCTGCCCAGATGTGGCAACAGTATTCCATCCTTGGACGTACCTGGCTCTTATATAGTTAGAGAATTGCATCAGCAGTGAGATATCTACCGGATCGATAGAAAGATCCCACCATTTTTCCAGCGCCCTTGGCAACATATTTGATGTACGTGTTCCATTTAAGATCAGGAGTAATGGTCAAGCCCAGAAGCTTGTCAAAACTTGAGGCCTCCTAAAGACAAGAGCCATTCATTTCAATTGATGCCAGATGTGGATCAGAATGTTAATGATGTAAATAATACATCATAATATATATATATATATATATATATATATATATATATATATATATATATATATATATATATATGGCTTTAAGTCACATTTGCATCTCCTGTCGAATTTGTATATATATATATATATATATATATATATATATATATATATATATATATATATATATATATATATATAGTGGAATTTAAGGAGATGCAATGTTTACCTGATATAAGCAATGGTAAACTTCGATCTAATATAAATACCAAGTATTTATATATAGATAGTTTAATCCCAACCAAATAAAAAAGCTCAATACACAAATAATAGAGTATTCAGTCGGATATTAAATTTCGTTGTAAATTTTAACTTAGAGTTTTAATTTCTTTCCCCTTATATATATATATATATATATATATATATATATATATATATATATATATATATATATATATATATATATATATAAAACCAACACTAGCTGAAATAATAATAATAATAATAATAATAATAATAATAATAATGATAATAATAATAATAATAATAATAATAATAACAATAATAATAATAATAATAATAATAATGATAATAATAATAATAATAACAAACCAACCCCAGACAAGAACAACCATACCATAAATAAAAATACTAATAACGAACAAGATAAATGCAATTGTAGACACCGCACACTTTGCCCAGTCCAAAATAAATGTCTAACAAAAAGTGTAGTTTATCAAGCAACAATATTTGCGAAAGAAAACCCGAATAACAAGAAATATTTCATAAGCATGACTTCCTTAGATTTCAAAACCCGATACTATGACCACAAAAGCACATTCAAAAATAAAAAACACCGTATAAAAACAACACTAGCGAATAAATACTGGGAACTCAAAGAAAGCGGACATTCGCTGGTAGTCGAATGGAAAATAATGAGACAAGCTACCACGTGCAGACATTTAGACGACCCATGTAAATTATGCCTCCATGAAAAATTTGCTATCCTGTACTTTAAAGAACCTCAAAATCTATTAAACTGTAGACGAGAAATAGCAAACAACTGTGTTCACAAAATAAAACTTACTCTAGGATAGCGATACAAAATAGCTTTAAAACTAACAATAACAATAGAAAACAAACAAATAAATAAATTAAATAAACATGAATATACATAAATGATCACACATATATGTATATATATATATATATATATATATATATATATATATATATATATATATGTATATATATATGTGCATGTATGTGTGTACACATAGGTATATTTATATATATATATATATAAAAAAAAGGAAGGAAAAGATCTACTTTAAACCACTAACCTAGTTCTAAAATAGATCCTTTGTTCGATAAAATGCATGCCCATTGGCTGATAGGAAGGGGCGCAGTGGATACTAGAAAGCTGATTGACTAACTAGAAATCCTCAACATATATAAAAACAAGAAGCAACCACAGAATTCGCGCATAAGCCTGACGAATCCTATAGTGGATGAAACGCAGAATATTCAGTGTAGCTTAATCGCCATATATATTTTATAAATTACTATATATATAACGAAAATCCATGCAACATTTCAGCCAAATTGGCTCAATAGTTTCCGAGAAAAAGATGGAACTTCAACATTAAGCAGAACGGGCAGACAAGCAAACAGACAAACAGACTAAGAGAAATCTGATATAGGTTGCCAAATAGAAATCCGACCAACCTCAAATGCAAACGTAGTTGTTTAATTCAATTGATGATTTAAAACTAGAGTACACTCAATGCAAACGCGACTGTTGGCTCCAATTAGTGAATAGAATTCTGTCTGATATCGTATGAAAACAAGACTTATCGAGCAATTTGACAAGTAAAAAACTCAATTAGATGACAAACATTAATTTAATAATAATTATAATGCAACTAATTATCAAGTAGCACAAAGTTCAGCAACAGATGCAAAAATGAAAAATGCGCTCAATTAACCAATGCCAATTGGTTTGAAACCAGATGCAAATATGAATTATTGTTACATGATAAAGGTTGTCCCCTTTTCATGTAAGTATAAAAATGGAGAATTTAGTTTAAAATGGAAATGAGATGGCAATAGAGAAATTCGAACGTCGTAATCTTGGTTTAGAAATAGATTACGTGTGAGAATTTAAAAATGTAAAACGAAACATTTGTTTAGAATATAGATAAAATATTCAAGAAAAGAATGTGAGCTGTCAAGTTTATTATGAAATTTTAAATTGAAAGAATGCAGCTTATAAGATAATGTTTTTAACATATTGGATAAATAGGTTACTGAGAAATAGGAAAAGTTTTGGACACGTATGTCCAAGACACGTGAAAGAATGCACATGTTTTAACATGTGTATGACGTCACGGAAAATAGAAAGTTCGAGGGATAGAGAAAAACTTTAGAGTTAGAAATAGTCAGTGAGAAAACTCAGAGAGATTCAGTCGTCTAGGAGCGAGACGTCACTTCAAGAAAAAAATGTGAAACTTTGAATTCTTGATGATGGAATCACGGCCGTGTGAAGAATAAACCATCAAGTGTTTTTTGTAAAGCTCGTCTTGTGTCTTATGTTTCTTACAAAAAAAGGTAAAGTCCAATTGTATTATATATTTGTGTTATATGTCTTTACATACACGTCTCAACATCATCATGTCCGAACTGTCTGAACACTATATGTCCTCACTCCAATTCCATTCAACACAATTAAGGAATGAACTTTTAATATATAAGAATCTCTCTTATAACATGAACAATATCTATCTAGTCTCTTACAAAAACATATCTCTCTCTGAGTCCTTTCAACATTCCTCTTAATACAACAACGTACAACATCTCTCTCTCTAAGATAAGCATCTCTCACTAAGAAAAAGCATCACTTATAATAAGACTTTCTAAGACTAGACTCTCTTTTAAGAAGAACCCTTATATAACATTATCTGTTCAATTAACCAATGACAACTGGTTTGAAACCAGATGCAAATATGAATTATCTGTTCAATTAACCAATGACATTTGGTTTGAAACCAGATGCAAATATGAATTATCTATTCAATTAACCAATGGCATTTGGTTTGAAACCAGATGCAAATATGAATTATCTGTTCAATTAACCAATGACAACTGGTTTGAAACCAGATGCAAATATGAATTATCCGTTCAATTAACCAATGACAACTGGTTTGAAACCAGATGCATATATGAATTATCTGTTCAATTAACCAATGACAACTGGTTTGAAACCAGATGCAAATATGAATTATCCGTTCAATTAACCAATGACAATTGGTTTGAAGCCAGATGCAAATATGAATTATCTGTTCAATTAACCAATGACAACTGGTTTGAAACCAGATGCAAATATGAATTATCTGTTCAATTAACCAATGACAACTGGTTTGAAACCAGATGCAAATATGAATTATCTGTTCAATTAACCAATGACAACTGGTTTGAAACCAGATGCAAATATGAATTATCTGTTCAATTAACCAATGACAATGCAAACATGAATGATGTATTTAATTAGACAGTAGATAATGACTCACCACTAGATGCAAACATATTATGTGTTCAATTGGTTAGTAGCAATATGATCGCAACCAGATGCAAACATAAATGATGTATTTAATTAGACAGTAGCAAATGATTCAACACCAGATGCAAACATGAATTATGTGTTTAATTTGTCAGTAATAACATGATCGCCACCAGGTTCAAACATGTTTGCATCTGGTGTTGAATCATTTGCTTCTTACTAACTGACCACATAATTCATGTTTGCATCTCGTGTTGAATTATTTTCTACTTTACAATCAATCATGCATTTAATTGGACAGTAGAAAATGATTCAACACCAGATGCAAGTATACATTATGTGTTCAATTGGTCAGTAGCAACATGATCGCCACCAGATGCAAACATGTATAATTTATTTAATTGGACTGTTGCAAATGATTACACACTAGACGCAAACATGAATTATGTGTTCAATTGATCAGTAGCAAATCATCACTACCAGATGCAAACATGAATGATGAATTTAATTGGACAGTACAAAATAATTCAACATCAGATGCAAACATAAATTATGTATTTAATTGGACAGTAGCAACATGATTCAACACCAGATGTAAATATGAATTATGTGTTCAATTGATTAGTAGAAACATGATCACAACCAGATTCAAACATGAATTATGTATTTAATTGGACAGTAGAAAATGATTCAACACCAGATGCAAACATGAATTATGTGTTTAATTTGTCAGTAGCAACATGATTGCTACCAGATGTAAACATAAATGATGTATTTAATTGGACAGTAGCAAATGATTACACACCAGATGCAAACATGAATTATGCTTTCAATTGGTCAGTAGCAACATGATCGCCACCAGATGCAAACATGAATGATGTATTTAATTGGACAGTAGCAAATGATTACACACCAGATGCAAACGTGAATTATGCGTTCAGTTGGTCAGTAGCAACATGATCGCCACCAGATGCAAACATGAATGATGTATTTAATTGATAAATTTCCTCGTAACGTAAAAATTTAGTCCAGTAGAATTTTCCAATTAGAATTCAAGTAACGCCTATGTGCTCCAGCAGTGACGTAATAAAGAATATAAGTCGTCACTCTCACGTGACGAATGAGCAGAGATCTTTTTCTTTTGAGTAAACAGACAGAGAAAAAAATGAATTCGTATGAATCAAGCATTTCTGACATAATTGCTTTTGTTATTCGCATCGCGAGGGACCACGTGAAGGTTGCCAACATCCTTAATAGAGAATGATGGCATGGATAGGACAGGTTACGAACTTGCGACATCCAAGTTGTTAATCCACCACAACAAGCAAAATCTGTCGCTTCTTCCGGTTGAGTGTGAGAGAGAGAGAGAGAGAGAGAGAGAGAGAGAGAGAGAGAGAGAGAGAGAGAGAGAGTATCTAGTCTTTTCCTCTCTGCCATGTATCACTATCTATCCTCATTTCCAGTTCGATACGTCATTTCCTTGCCACGTTAACTCACCCACTTTCATAACATCGTCGTCGTCGTCGTCGTCGTTGTCGTCGTCGTTGTCGTCGTCGTCATCATCGCCATCATCATGATCATAATCATCAGCATCATCATTAATAGTTATATCAGCATTTTTACTTGTTCTACCTATCCAGTCACACATTTATAAATAGATATTCCTTTGCGTGTAACACTGTTATTACATGTGCATATATAAGACTTTGAACGGTACACTGAAAGTGGGTCCGCCATCATGTTTGACAGCGTGAGTTCAGCAGTCTTAGAATATCATTTGATTTCCTTGAAATGACACGTTGCAACACGACTTTTTTCACTAAAGACTTTGCGAAAAAAGGTCAAATTAAGGTGTTCCTTAAGGGTTAAACTGCTTTTAAATTGGGCGTTGTTATTTTTTGCTTCTTTTGATCTTTTTTAAAATGAAGCGCAAAGCACTTTAAAATCTGAACTCGTCAAAAGGTTATATATATATATATATATATATATATATATATATATATATATATATATATATAATATATATATATATATACACACAAATATATTTACAAGTAGATATATATATATACACACAAATATATTTACAAGTAGATATATATACACACACAAGTATATATATATATATATATATATATATATATATATATATATATATATATATATATATATATATATATATATATATATATATATATATATACCCCAACTTTCCTTTTACTTCTATTAATTAGGGAGTGGGTTGTTTAGGGCGTTGGTCGAGAAATTTCAAGCAGTACTAACCACTTTACCTAAGAAGAACTATTCGATTCCCCCTTCGTCAGATGCTGGGGTTTGTTCATCTTTCCGCCAGGAAGAAGCAAGCATTACTCATTTTCTTTCAAGTGAAAACGAAGAAAATTGCGTGGGATTTTCTTTACATGCCCTGGGAAGACGAAAGGTAGCTAAAATTTTAAAACAGTCCCCCACTCTATAATAAAGAGCAATGTGTATTTATAATTGTATTTTTTTCTTTTTTTAGGTAAATAAATATTGGTTGACCCAAATGAATCCGGTACATGGAGGAATAAAAGAAAGTTGTCTTTTTTGTTGTTTTAGTGGAAAGAGGAGTTCTTGTAAATGTTTTATAAGATGGAACCAAGAATTGGAGTTGGGTCGAACATCTTGAGAAAGACTAGCACCGTCTCTACTGTAAGAAAGTGTCTGTAAGTAAGTTAAATAATCGTGAAGTCGATATTGTATTCCTTCAAAGCAAGTAAAGTAATACCATTAAAATGTGGATATGTAAAGATAGGGTTAGATTGGTTAATTTACTTGGTAGATTAAAAAATCCAGTCAAGTGGAATTTTCCAGTTACAATTCGAGTGAGACCTGCGTGTCCCGGCAGTGATGTTTTTTTATTTCATTCACCTTCACCCTCAAACAAGGCATATTGCCACTTGGAAGTAAGGGGCTGCTAATTGGGTTCATGCCCCTCAAAAATTAAGATGTTGGTTTACATTACATTTGAACTTCTGCATGTCAGTACAGTTTGGGAAACAGGCAGCAGAAAGAGAATTCCAAAGTCTAGAAGTTCTAGGGAAGACGCTATTTGAGTAGAAAATTTGCTGACATTTAGAGATCTCATCGGTGAGAGGGTGTGATTTTGTTGCTAAGCAGGGTTGTCGAGGGGACACAAATGCAATGAGTTCATCAGAGTACATTCCATTAAAATACCTTTAAAACAGGCACAGTGATGAAACATTGCGGCGATGGGACAGGAATTGGAGCCTAGCTGACAAAGTGGGACCTATTAGATTGCAGGCACTTTTTTGTGCCCTATCCAAGAGGAAGAAACTAGTGGTAGATACGCGAGCCCAGATGTGGCAACAATACTCCATACATGGGCGAATAGTTGACTTATAGAGGTACAGGATACTCTCAGGTGTGAGCAGTTTTCTAGCACAATTGAGGGAGCCCACCTTCCTTCCAGCTGTTTCGCAATGTCCTCAATGTATTTATTCCAGTACATATTTCCTGTGAATATTAAGCCGAGGAGTTTGAAGGCAGAATTCTCAGATAGGGTGCTATTTTTCATGTAATCGATGATTGGAGAGGTGAGGAGTATACCATCATTGGATTTCTTGTAAAATATTCTTCTAGGAATGTTGTATTTGATGTTGCTACATAAGTTTATTTTTAATTCCTTTGCAAGCAAATGGAGAACGGTATAATCACGTTGACACACCAGTTCTCATTAGATTATCGAAATTAAGTAACGTGAGCTTGGCCAGTACCAGATAAGTGACCATTTTAGGAATGCTAAGCACTGTATATCATTTTCCCGTGATCGGAGTGGCTGGGAAACGCTTGAGAATTTGATATTCATTGTAAACTTCCTCCGAAGGAGGAAGCTGGCATAGCCCTCTAAAGGCTAATAAGAAAACCAGGTATTACCATTAATTTTTTTTTTTTACATGAGAGACAAACAGACAGATAAACAGAGATACAGAGACTTCTATTATTATTATTATTATTATTATTATTATTATTATTATTTTTATTATTATTATTATTATTATTATTATTATTATTATTATTATTATTATTATTATACTAAATATGAGTTAATTAATTTTCATTTCCCTAAGGCTGTTTTCCTATATACTTTGATAACAAGAAAATACATGTTTCAATATACTTTAGGTACTAGAAATATGCGAAAAATTGTCACTCAGATTCCAGGGAATATCAACTGTTATTATTAGTGAGCAATCAATGATGATGATTTATGTGAAAAATTGTAGCTAATAATAATAATAATAATAATAATAATAATAATAATAATAATAATGCCAAGCTAAATACAGGCTCACTAATACAGAAGAAAGAATGAACCACCTAATGTACATGGATGGCCTGAAACTGTTTGCAAAAACCAAAAAGGAACTAGAGACGCTAATAAACACAACCAGAATCTTCAGCTAGGATATCCGAATGGAATTTAATATGGAAGAATGCTCACTGCTGATTAAGAGAAGGGGACAACTGAAAGCAACAGAAGGTATGATACTACCCAACCAAAAAGATGAGGGCATTAAGTGAACAAGATAGCTACAAATATTTGGGAGTTCTGGAAGCAGACACCATCAAAACAACAGAAATGAAAGAGAAAATTGGAAAATAATATCTCAGATGAACAATAAACCAAACTATATAGTAAGAACCTAATAACAGGTATGAACACATGGGCAGTATCGTTAGTAAGATATTCTGGGCCGTTTATAGGCTGGACCAAAGAAGAGCTTAGGCATCTCGACCAAAAAACCAGAAAACTCATGACTATGTACAATGCACTATACTCAAAGAATGATACTGATCGACTCTATGTGAAAAAGAAAGACGGGGGAAGAGGACTGGTTTCTATAGAAAACTGTGTAAATGACACACACAAAAAAGAATTAGATAATTACATAATGCAAAACACCAAAAGAACAATTACCACAAGTAAGAGACACTGGAAAACAAAAAAGACAGAAATAGAAAAAACGAGTGATAAGACGATAAAAGAAAAATGGGAAAAGAAACGAAAACACTTGGGCATGGCTACAAATAGGAAACCTTAACAGAGAAACTGAATCCCTAATTACAATCGCACAAGATAACGCAATCAGAACCAACCACATCAAAGCAAGGATTAACAAGATACAAGAAAACAGCAAATGCAGGATTTATGGACAAAGAGACGAAACGGTAAACCACATAATAAGCGAATCCAACAAACTAACCCCCCCAAAAAAGAATATAAAAATAGACACGATAAAATAGGAAAGGCAGTACACTGGGAATTATGCCGACAGTTGCATCTTAACACTCTGCACAAACCAGCAGTAGTACTTGAAAATGAAAGTCACAAAATCTATGGGATATAGATATACAAACGATAAACTCATTCAAGCAAGAAGACCAGATGTCATAATAGTTAACAAGAAAGAAAAGTCCTGCCAGATTATAGACTTTGCCGTTCAAGCAGACCACAAAATGAAGAGCAAGGAGATAGAGAAGCAAAACAAATACGCGGAACTGGCCAGAGAGCTCAAAGGTATCTAGAAGATGAAAAAAGTCAAGATAACACCATTAATAGAAGGAGCGCTAAAAACAATATGGAAAAACTTTCAAAAGAAAAATGGGAGAGATTGGAATCAGAGGTACGGCTAAGAAGATACAATGTATAACAATAATGAAAACGGCTGCAATATTAAGTAAAACCCTTGAATGTAGAGATTAACACACATGAGCTACAGGCACAAGCCAGACAAGCAGAAACTGGTACAGATATAAAACGCAAAAGAACATCACATGGAATCATGAAAACTGAAACTGTACCCCTCCCATAGCCCTGCTTTTTCCTTGCCCTTTTTTCTTCCCTTGTCTGCATGTCACCATAAACTGATGCCACACCAAATAATCAAGGAGGGTCAAGGAGGATGGAAAGACCGAGGAAAGAAAGCACCAGCCAGATCTCCGCTGGATGAGTGCAAAGAGAACTGGAACCTGTGGGGGGGGGTGCTTATTGCCGCTCAAATTCCAATGAAGATTAATAGCCGCTGCCGAGAAATTGATGTTAAGTGATATGAGAACCGTTAATTATAAATTCTAGATAATATATATGCAGTAATAAGTAAATAATGATAATAGTAAAAATATGCATACAATACATATTTAGTGATAACTAGCCGTTCAGCCTGGCTTTGCTTGGGCCCTATGTACTGTTAATGACTTTATGTGCATATGTATATATATATCAAAAAGTTTGACTCATATCCAGATAACCTACATCTAAAATTTCAAGTGTTTAGACCCAAATTAGCGGAGGAGTTTGGTAGAGTTTACAAAAGTCAACTCCTCCAAGTTTGACCTTTTGGCAGCCAAATTTTTGCCCAAAAACTGATTAAAAAGCTTGCTGCATATATGAATACCGTTTATGTAAAATTTCAAATATTTAGACCCAACATTTACTGAATAGTTTGCGAGAGACCGCAAAGGTAAAATCTTATAAACTTTGACACCTTGGTAGCCAAACTTTCGGCCAAAAACCGATTAAAAAGCTTACCCTATGTCTGAACAGACTTTATGTAAAATTTCAAATGTTTAGATCCAAATTAGCTGAGAGGTCAATTTTTTAACACTTTGACCTCAAATTGTAAACCCCTAAACATTTATTGCTTTGGGCTCAAATCAAATATAAAAGTTTGATCCATGTCCAAGGAACCTACATCTAAAATTTCAAGTGTTTAGACCCAAAATTGGCGGAGGAGTTTGGTAGAGTTTTCAAAGGTCAAATCGTTGAACCATGACCCCTTTCTGGCAGAAAACCGATTAAAAAGATTTTACCAAATCTCAATACCCCTTATGTAAAATCTCGAGTCGGTAGACTGAAAATTGACAAAGTTATTTTGTAGGGAAGTGTACATAGACGCACAGACACACAGACAGACAGACAATTTCACTTCTCTCTCTCTCTCTCTCTCTCTCTCTCATATATATATATATATATATATATATATATATATATATATATATATATATATATGTATGTGTAGTAATAAATCTAGTCCTATTACATCTAGAAATAAATATGGATTCTAAAGTTTGCGCTAGACTTGAATGCAAGGATCCGTGGAGCAGTGGTTGCAATACTTCGAAAATTCAGCTGTAAAGTGATATTCTCTTGAAGGTTCAATCCTAAGTGTGGACGACCAAAAAATACAATTGTGGATTACTTAGGACTTTGGCCAAGGTGTAGTATCTGTTCTTCCGATGCTGCACTTCCATTTCTTGTTTTCTTTCGGTGGAGAAGCAGTCGTTCACGACTGAGACAATTTTTTATTTTTGTACCTTTTCTCCACGTTAAAAAACGACCCTGGTGTCTAACTCTGTCCCGTGGGGTGGCATAGTAAATAGGTACTTAGGACTTCTATCGAGTCACGCTCAACCAGAGCATGCTACCCACCCCTGTGAAATAAATAATTGTTTCGTTTGAAATTCCGAGCTGATTCCATTTCATTTATGTATTGGTTAAACTTTATTTGATCCCATCAATTTGATCTTTTTTATTGCAATGAGATTTGTAATTTATATGATCAAACAAATGCAATAAAAGTTCAAAATAAAAATGATCAAAGTAAATAGCGATAATATACTGGTTAAACTATAACAACACTAACTGGCCACCCGACGCTGTCCGATCATAAAATACGCTTAAATATATCTTAATTTATGCAGATTTCATTTTCTAAATAATAACAAACCTGGAAAATAAGGAAAAGAACGTGACCCCCCCCCCCCAAATAAAGACGTCCATCGCCAAACAGGAAGTGGCGAAGATTTAAATTAAGGCTAGTCAATCGAAAAGAGGGGATGACTTTCGAAAATAGCGGCAAAAAAGTGACCCCTTCTTGTAGAGAAGTGCCCAGTTGAAGGTGAAGGAATTAATGTTTTTAGCCAATTTTTCGACATTTATCGTCCGAAAGATCGAGCTTCAAAGCGATACCAATCTCGTGAAAATCCGTCACCTCTGTCGAAAGATTTAGGCAGACATACATGATGATTGCAACATCTTGCCACTTCCTTAGACACCATGAGCCCAAAAATGATTTCTATCGCCCCAGGACCATTTTTATAGACAAATGCCTGAGAGAGTATCTATACACAGATGATGTTACAGAGTTTTAGCTTTGTACGACAGCTAAGTCTCTCTCTCGGTTCAAAATGTTGAGATCCAGCAACAAGCAAGAGTAAGATAGCCAGCAACAAGTTAAACTGCAGATCAGCTTAATGCGGGTACTGGTCTCCCACTTTATGGTGTTTTAAACCAGAGATTTGCTTCTCCTAGAAAGGTTGCCTTCACCACGGCTTACGGGAACCCTCTTCACCCCAACACACACATATATACACACAAACACACACGGTGCTAGTTAGCTGTTGACCCCCAAAAAGAGTTCATGCGCCCTTTGGAAGGTCTTGTTTTTAATCCTTTAGAGAGACTAGCCACCCTCCTCACCAAACAAGTCTGGTGGGGGAACCAGTTTAGTCGCCGGTGACCCGACCATGAGGCAGGTAGAACTGGGTTACATGGTACCAGTAGCATATGACATGACTTGACTATATATACATATATATATAGACATACATACATACATACATACATACATACATACATACATACGTACGTACATACATACATACATACATACATTTAAACAGACAGGTAAGATTTATATTATAGATTTGATTGCAGAAATTATCCTCTGTACCAAATTACGATAGGTTTGCAATGATCGATGCCATATCCAAATTAATTTCGTCTAAACTTTTACCCACTATCTTATGTAACTTATGAACTCTGTTACAGACACATTTATTAGATATAAAAAATCTTATCTTACTTCCTAGGAGCGACATTATCACGATTGCCAAGACCTAAGAACGAAGTAGCTCATATTTTCCCCTCTAACTGAAAAGTCCTCTCACTATCCTAAACAGGACCGAGTACTTCTATAACTATTATAACTATATTGACCTGACAGTGGTATTAACGGAATTGCACACTCATACACTTACAACTACCAGTACACATCACCCTCTTTGATACTCTCTCTTGTCGCCTCCGGCTGTGGGCTGGTCTCCATGCTTCTCACCTTGACATGGTACCTGTGCAGTGCTTCGATTGGCACGGTAGACGGGGAAATGTCGTCCTTAGGAGTGACATTCTACCAATAGAACGCCTCAGGCACTGTACACCCCTTCCTAGCTGTAATGGTCTTGATGGTCCTGTGGTTTCTCTCAATAATTCCATTCCTGCTGGGCACATGGGCGCACCAAAATCACAGACGTATACCCCAGCTGTCTCCGAATTTTTTGAACTGCTCACTAACAAAGGTGGTGCCATTGTCGGTCAGTATCTCAGAAAGGGGGCCACACTCGAGGAAGACACTTTCCAGCTCACGGACAACGGCAGCCGAGTCCTGCCGGCAAAGGGGCCACCACAATGCAAATCTAGACAGTCCGCAATCGATGAGTGTCAAAAAATGTCTGCCGTTGTGGTGAGTTATGTCCATTGCAAGCGTGTTTCAATTTCCTCTCACACTCAGTTTTGGGCTCAAATCGATTTATTAAGTTGGATCCATGTCCAAGGTACCTATATCTAAAATTTCAAGTGTGTAGACCCCAAATTTTCGGAGGAGTTTGGTAGAGTTCTCAAAGGTCAAATTGTTGAACTTTGACCCGTTAACAGCCGAATTTCTGTCTGAAAACCGATCACACACACACACACACGCACACACACACACACACACAGACACTTTCACTTTTATATATATATATATATATATATATATATATATATATATATATATATATATATACCTTTTTTGGCAATTTTATAAATTCCAAATCTCGGCGACTATTGGGTAGAATTTAACAAATGAAGGCTGGTTGAAAAGGTAATGACCTGAATTGTGTAGTGCGCTATGTGACATTTGCCCTACCGTCGCACGTTAAGGGAATCATCATTTTTCACCTTTTTAACCTTTTAGAAATAAGCAACCAATCATTAGATTTTTACAAACAAAAGTTTTTTTGAACAGCATTTATCTTAATTTACATATGCACATCAAGGGGAACGTCCATTTTTTCCCCAAATTCTTTGTCAATATTTTGTAACATTTATAAATTTCATTTCACAGTCATAAAATATTTCAATTATAGTCATCTGTTTTTCTAGTTTTGCACATGAATTACAAAATATCTTATATTTCACTCAAAACCCCTTGTTTTGAAAAAGGGAAGACTATATTATATTTCCCCTCTTTAGAAATTGGGTACGAATATGAATATCTCCATTATCAAGTACTCCTTAAACACTGTGAAATTTACTTTATGTATGAAAACCAAAGAAGGAAGATATAACATATGAGAAATATTTATAATTGATCTGATATAAATATAAAAAAAATAAGAATAATATAATGGAACTTTGGAATAAAGTCTCCCTTTGCTGTTATTTCAAATCATTTTTTTCTTTTTTCCATAGGGGTCACCAATTATCAAGGCCCAGAGGCCACTCGAGGATAAGGATTAAAGAGTGTACAGTATCAGAATCATAGTAATTGTTAGTAGTGGAAATTTGGTAAATTGTTAACTTAAGTGGAACGGCTAATCAAGAACTTGTTTACATTAGACTTGAAGACTTCCTTATTGTAGTCAGTTGGAAAGCAGGTAAACAGAAGACAGTTCCACAGGCGTGCAGTTCTGAGAATCAAACTTTGTTCATGGAATCTACGTTTAGGTTTAGGCACAGATAAAGAGTAGAGAAAATTATTGATAATGTTTTCAGCTAGACGAGTGTTTCTCCTGAAAGTTTGGTGAGGTGGACCATAGATTGGAGCTCAGACGAGCACTTGACATGAAAATAACGATAAAGCAGAGACAGGCTCGTGTCATCATTTCTGTGAAGAGAAAAGGGCATCCCCTACTAGGCAATGAAGTCTATTTTTAACAATATCAAGGCAGGATAAGGTGGTTCTAGCAGCTCCTGTCCAGATTTGGTAACAGTACTCCATTCTTGGACGTACCTGGCTCTTATATAGGTAAAGAATTGCATCAGCAGTGATACATCTATTGGATCGATAAAATGATCCCACCATTTTTCCAACGACCTTGGCAACGGATTTGATGTATATGTTCCATTTCAGATAAGGAGTTAAGATCTAGCCCAGAAACTTGTCAAAACATGAAGCCTCCCAAAGACGAGAGACATTCATTACAATTGATACCTGATGGGGATCAGAGCATTGATGATGTAAAGATAGAAGCTTGGTTTTAGACGCATTAAAAATAACCAGCCACCCCTTCCCCCATTATACCACGTGCTCAAGATCAGAGGAGAGAGAATCAGAGAGAACTTGGTAGTTTACGGTCTTTGATGTGCTACCATAGATGGTAGTGTTGTCAGCATAAATGCCTATGGATGATGTAAGGATGTGATTTGGAAGATCATTAATGTAAATCAGGAAGAAAGTTCGGCCCAGGATGGACCCCTGAGGGACTCCAGCATTAATACTGTGAGCTTTTGATTTCTGCCCACTACTCTTATGAACATATCAGAGAGAAATGATTTAATAATTGAAAAGATATTTCTAACTATACTGTAGCTGGAGATCTTGTGAAGTAAACTTTTATGCTATACCTTACCAAAGGCCTGTGATATGTCAAGAGCAGTTGCCCTAGAAAGAAAGCCTCCTTCAAGAGATTCGCTAGTCCTATGAGATATAACTGTATGCACGTCTGCTCTAGATGTAGCAGAACAGAAAACATATTGCATGCCACTAAGAAGGTTATTTTTTGCTGAGGTGGTTGACTACTTCTCTATTTAACACAGATTCCAGCAACTTACTCATGACGCACACAAGACTTATAGATTTTTACTGAGAGCATACTGATGAGATTTTCCAAGGTGTTGGGATGCATTTCTCCTTAAGACAACACTTAAATAGCTTTGTAAGTATGGGCCCTACTTCTGGTTAAAGTTTTTTGAGCACTATAATTGGAATGCCGTGGGGCCAGTTGCTTTACTGGAATCAAGATTTTTGATTAGCTTGGCAACATCACATACAGAAAATTATATGTCCATAGCGTGTTTTCTGATACACGAGGGAATAGTGGGGTTAGTGGCCATAGTCGCAAAGGGTAGAATTAGCTGCAAAGTTTTTGGCAAAGAGTTTGGCTTTGTCTAATGCTGACGAGATTACCTCAGGTCCATTGATGATAGTTGGTATAGAGCACACACTTCTGTTCAGGATTCTGTTTGCTATTTGCCAAAACTGGTGGGAACCAAGCTGCTGCTCAGCTACTTTGGACGGACTGAGCATACAACTCTCTCGCGTTTTTTATTACTTTTTTTACAGTGGTTGTTGGCAGTCCTGAAAGCGGCTTTAGTTTCAGTACATTTATTACATTGGAAGCATTAGAAAAAGTGATTTCTGTGCAAAATGGCAGCAGCACATTTGGAAGAGAACCACGGCTGGCTATTAGTAAGTTTTAGTCTCCACTTCATCAAGGCCAGAGGTTTTGGGTATATATATATATATATATATATATATATATATATATATATATATATATATATATATATATATATATATATATATATAGAGAGAGAGAGAGAGAGAGAGAGAGTAAAAAATGCTCGATGGTGGACACCGTAGTGAACAGAAGAATTTTGAAAGTTAGCGAGGACTTATATGAATAATTACTAGAAAGAATTAAAGACAATTCAAAATTCGCAATTCAATTGGATAAAACCACAGATACCACGCACATGGCACGATTATTAGTGTATGTAACGATCTCCATGGAGATTTATTTTTATTTTGCAAGCCGTTAGAAAAACACGCTACAGGTGAAGCAATGTCTCACATAGTAGACGTTTTTTTTTTTTTTTTTTTTTTTTTTTTGAAGAAGTCAGATTAAATTGAGCTGACTGTGTTTGAGTTTGCACAGATGATGCAGCCGCAATGACAGGAAAGAATGTTGGTTTCCACGGTAAGATTAGATCTGTTTGTGAAAAGGAAGTAACCTCCACTCATAGATTGATTCACCAAGAGATGCTGACGACGACAAAAAAAAAAAAAAAAAAAAAAAGCGAAGACTTGCGTGACCTGCTACAAGATTCAGTGAAAAATAATCAATTACATCAACAGCCGTCCTTTTAATACTCGAATCTTTACGAATTTTTGCAAAGAAATAAGTCCTAAATATGAATCTTTGCTGATCCACACTGATATCAAATGGCTTTCAAGAGGTCAAGCATAAAAAAGACTGATGACTTAAAAAAGAAAAAAAATGAAGTCACGTTGCTTTTATCAAGTAATTACTCGGACTTGTTAAGATACTTTTACAACGAAGATTGCGTTTCCAAACTTTATTTATCAGACATTCTTGATAAGCTTACTGAACTCAACATATCATTGCAACATGCAAATATAAATATTTTTGCATTAACTTCGAAAAATCAAGATTTCATTAAAAAACAAAAAATAATAATGTCTGGCTGATTAATGTGAAAAGAAACACATAAAATGTTTCCATGGTTGGAAGCGTTCATAACTGCAAACTAACTAAGAGGGGTGTGCAATAAGTAATGCCCCTGACCCACTTCCAGTTGTCTGATCTAGCTGAAATTTTGCATGTGCAATGATTTATATCTCTACAGGTTATGTGGCAAATTACAGCTCTGAACTAATTGTGGTTTCTGTTTTACAGGTGTTTTAACAGAGTCAGGTGTGAAATAGAGCCTGTTGAATGCCAAGCAGTGATCCGGTTTTTGTATTTGAAAGGACGCACACCACAGGAGACTTTTGATGAAATGAAAGAAACTTATGGTGATAATGCCCCATCATATGACCTTGTAAAACGCTGGCATCGTGAATTCAAATATGGCCGGAAATCTGTGGAAACAGCTCCCAGATGTGGTCGCCCCCCCTTCTGCCATTGATGAGGCATCTGTCCGTCAAGTTGAGGCTGCCATTTTGGAAGATCGGCGCATTACTATTCGCCAAATAGGCCACGATGTCAAGATTAGTACAGGGTCTGTGGAAACTATCATTCATGACCATTTGCATATGTATAAGGTGTCTGCCAAATGGATTCCCAGGTTGCTCACACCATTCCAGAAGCGAGTGCTCGAGGATGAATTTGGAGATGTGCCAAGAAGATGAGTCAAAGTTTTTCAAAAGACCGATTACACAGGATGAAACCTGGGTCCATCACTATGATCCAGAGACCAAGGCTCAGTCAATGCAGTGGAAGCACTTGGACTCACCACTTCCAAAGAAGGCAAGGGTGCAGCCCTCCGCTGACAAGGTCATGAGACCAGGACGGAGTAGTGATGACAGATTTCCTGGCAAAGGGTACCACAATTACAGGAGCCTATTATGCTTCACTTTTGAGGAAATTAAGGGAAGCTATCAAAATCAAGAGGCGGGGCAAGATCAGCAAAGGTACCCTCCTCTTGCAGGACAATGCTCCGGTCCACAACTCGCATGTCGTCAGATCAGAAACACGGGCGTGTGGTTATGAAATCCTCACCCATCTTCCCTACTTTCTTGACCTTGCACCCTCTGACTTTCACCTCTTCCCAGCCATGAAGTTGTTTTTGAAAGAAAAGTGTTTCTCAGATGATGCAGCCTTGATTTCTGAAGTCACGTCGTGGGTGGAGGACCAACCTACAAAAATGGTCACCAGAGCTGCATCAAACGATGGGAGAAATGCATACTTCTGGGTAGTTCCTATGTAGAGAAAGACTAATAACTGTGCCAAGTTTCGTTGCTCTACTGCTATGGGAAGTGGGTCAGGGCCATTACTTATTACACGCCCCTCGTAAGTTTTGAAAAAATTGAACCTGTCATAATCGTCCATTTAGTAAGATTAGCAGAAATTTTCAAAAACGATTTTCTCAAAAAATCAGACATTAACCAATTTGCTTAGATTTAAAGTACATTTGATGTTGAGGTCGAAAGGTGAGTAATCTTACAGTAAAAGCACAGGAAAAATTGGTTGAACTTTCTTTTGATTCTTCTCTAAAAATAACGTTTTCTAAAATGAGTCTAATATCGTTTTGGTTTGGCCGTGATTCAGGATGTTCGAAGGTATATCAGCTTGCAGTAAACACATTTCTACCTTTTGCATCGACTTATTTATGCGAAAGTGCTTTTTCAGCATTAACTAACCTCAAAATAAAACATCGAGCAAATTTAAAAAATGTCGAAAATGTACTAAGACCAGCTTTGACAAAGTTAGGGCCTAGATTTGAAAGTGTATCATTGATTTAAATGAAATAATCTTGAATATAATCTTAATAATGGCATACTAGCGGGACCTGTGGAAATTCCACAGCGGCATTTTTCATTGAGGGTTGACAATCGGATGTTGATAACGATCAATTAAGAGCCTTAGTCGAAGTCAATCAATGCACAACTGTTCAAGAACTTGCTTTCGAATTAGACGTAACATATACGATGATTTCCAACCACTTAAGAGAAATTGGAAAGACAAGAAAACTTGATAAATAGGTGCCTCACGAATTGAACAACAACCAAAAGAAACGCTGTAATGAAGTGCTATTTTCCCTTCTTTTACGCAACAAGAGCAACTCGTTTCTCGCCCGGGTTGTGACTTATGATGAAAAATGAGTTCTTGATGATAACCAGCGATGATCAGCTCAGTGGTTAGACGCCGATGAAGTTCCACGACACTTCCCGAAGCCAGAGTTGTACAAAAAAAAGGCCACTTACTTTGGTTGTCTATAACCGGTCTTATCCATTGCAGCCTTTTTTTTTTAAATGCAGGTGAAACCATTACGGCGAAGAAGTACTGTCAACAAATGAATGAAAAGCATCAGTCAACAGAAAAGGCCTAATTCTCCTTCACGACAATGCCTGACTACACGTTGCAAAACCAACCCTGCAGAAGTTGAACGAATTTGGCTTCAAAAACCTAAACGATATCAAAAAGTCCTTCAGTGACTTCATCGCCACCAGAACGTAAGGTTTTTACGTTACTTGCATAAATGCACGTGTTTTGCGTTGGCAAAAATGTGTTGATTCTAATGGTGCTTATTTGTTTGAGTTGAGGTATGCTCATCTGAATTTAAAAGTTAAAATCCGCAAGAACTTTCTTGTCAATCTGATAATATTCATAGAACCAAACAACAAATAGTCTTCAAAGTCGATATTTTAACCAAACAGGTCAAAAGCTTTAATGAAGTTCATAAAAAATAACAACCACAGCATACAAATAGTGATCATACACTTATGCGCTTGCGCACTCACACACGAGTTAGAACCAATGATTATTAAATGTTTCCGTCATATATTTTTCATGATATCCATAAGGATTTTATTATTTATGTACGACAAATAAAGGCACGACAAGGCACAACAATTGTTTCTGGTGATTCTCTATTCGTGCGTTATTGATGCACGTCACTCGAGCAACCTGAAAGTCTTATGTCAAGAACAACATGAGGCAACCGGTTTTAATTTAAGCGGACTAGCATGCTGTTTTTGTTTGTTTGTTTGTTTGTTTGTTCTTTTGTTTGTTCGTTTTTTTGGGTTTTTTTTCGCTAAAAATCTTTGTAAAAAAATAAACAAGTCTTTTTTTTTAGACAAACGAGGCGAGATTTTGCGGGAATAAAAAAAAATGTTGATAAATTTACTTAATTGTAATTTTTTTGTTAAACATTTTTAAAACAACAAACACTTGCGATAAAAAAAATACAAAGTAAAAAACACGAATAAAACATTCACAATTTTTATTTTTTTGTATTTGACTTGTATTTTTTTTAATATTCCTACTAAGCCTGAAAAAAAATAACTTGTTTATTTTGTTACAAAGATTTCTAGCAGAAATAACCTCAGCAGGATGGTGCCTTGATTTGTCGTGCTTAAATAGTCAAACCGATGTCCATAATTTTAAATTAAAGCAAATCTATAATCGCTAACTTTGTGAACTGTGAACTTTTTTATTCATCCTGGAAAAATTACTCTCTCGGATGAGAAGTGAAGTGGCAATAGTATAATAGATATTGATGTGGGCTGACACCGTAAAATACCAAGTTGGAATCCTATCGGTTCCATAGCAACAACAGCCACTCCCGGAAATGACTTAGCATTTTTTTTTCTTTTTTTTTTTTTTTTTTTTTAAACGTTTCTTCAGCTTCTCTTCGGACTACAGAGAGAGATAAGTCAAGAAACTTAGAAAAGGTGGTTTTAGTAATACTTAAGCGGCATCCTTAATTTTATTTCTTTGGTTCCGGTACGCTCTAAACGGAATCAATAAATACAAGATTACAATATTACATTTGGTAAATGGTATATAATAATCATAAGAAGCTCAACATCTAAAGCAGATGTGTTTAAACACGGTGTTGCCCTGGAGAAAGAACTTCCGGTCTTGTTACCTCGGTGTTGCCCGATAGTTATAAGAATAACAATGCAGTATTATGTTTGGTATAAGTGGTATAAGTTAACTCAAACTATCGTAGGTAGATAAAGCGTTTTAACTGAGTGTTGCTCGGGATTATATTAATATCTTAAACAGATAAATCTGACATAGAGCATATGTTTCTAAAGGCTGCGTTGCCCGGGAGAAATATTTTCACTGTATTTTGTCATATTATTGCATACGAGAAAACATACTCCGTGTTTATTATTTTTAATTGGAATTCATTGAGATGAGTATTATTTATTAATTTTATTTATTGCGGACTATTATCCTAACTAATGGAAGATGAGGATAATAGTCCGCAATAAATAAAATTAATACGCTGTGTTGTTTGAAAGTCACTGCTGAATATTCTAAATACCTAGAACAGGTGTGTTCAATAGAACAGTAGTAACTTTACTAGTGATACTGCCCATGTATTTATACCTTTTATTAGGTTTCTGCTATATAATTTCATTTCCAGGAGTTTTCTTGTTCTCCTGTGGTATTCCTTTCTAATTTATTCTTTCATTTCTGTTGCTTTGATGGTGTACACTTCCAGAATTCTCAAGTATTTATAGTTGTCTTGTTCCTCTAGTGCCCTCATTTCTGTTTGGTTGGGTAGTTCCATGCGTTCTGTCGTTTCCAGTTTTTCCTTTCTTATAACTAGTTGTGCGCACTTTTCCATTCCAAATACCATTTGGATATCTTGGCTGAAGATTCTGGTAATGTTGATTAGTGTCTCTAGCTCCTTTTCGGTCCTTGCAAAAAGTTTTAGATCGTCCTTGTACATCATGTGGTTCATTTTTTCCTCTGTATTGGAGAACTTGTATCCGACTTGGCACTTTCTCATAATACTGTTCAAGGGCATCATGGCTATGATGAACAGTAGTGGTGATAGTGAGTCTCCTTGAAAGAGTCCTCTTATTATTATTATTATTATTATTATTATTATTATTATTATTATTGATAGTAGTAGTATTGTTATTATTAGCTTTTTATTGTAATTATTACTGTTCTTCTTATTCCTCTTCTACTTATTATTATTGTTATTGTTATTATTATTATTATTATTATTATTATTATTATTATTATTATTATTATTATTGGCTCACATGGAGCTTTCACACAAGTTAGCAAGCGATCTGATTGGAGACTTGTGGTGTTCTCTGGAAGCTGAGTGACAACAAGTCTCCCCAGACGTTGAGCTCTCTCCTCCTCATTCGCTAGCATTTGCAAATAAATTTGCATCATCGTAACAGCCTCTTACCATTGATTTCTCGCTGGCAGTAGTCATTGATTTATACTGGAATTTGAGTGGCACTAAGCCTCCCCTTCGCACTTGTCCAGTGGAGGTCTGGCCAGTGCTCCCTCCTCAGTCTTTCCATCCTCCTTGACCCTTCTCGGCTCTTTGGTATCAATCACTTTTCTGTTGGGGGGAACGGTGATGAAACAATGGAGGGATGCATGATGGGGGTGTAGAACATGTAGATCTGCAGTTTCGGCGTTCTTCATTCCCTGTAAGGCTTCTTCATTATATTGTCGTATTATTCTCCGCATTCAAGGGTTTTCCTTAATATTTCAGCCGTTTTCCTTATCGTTAGGCGTTGTATTTTTGCAGCCATTCCTCTGATTCCAATTTCTGCCATTCTTTTTTCCAGGTTTTTCAGAATTGTTCCTAGTGCTCCTACTATTATCGGTACTATTTTGATTTTCTTCATCATCCAAATCTCTTTTAACTCTCTAGCTAGTTCTGTGTATTTGCTTCGTTTCTCCTTTTCTTTCATACTCACCCTGTGGTCAGCTGGGACAGCAAAGTCTACAATTTGACAGGATTTCTCTTTCTTATTAATTATTACGACATCTGGTCTTCTCGCTTGGATGGGTTTGTCCGTCTGTATGTCCATGTCCCATAGAATTTTGTGGTTCTCGTTTTCGAGTGCTGTTGCGGGTTTATGCTTGTACCATTTATCTGTATGCTCAAAATGCAGCCATTTGCACAATTCCTAGTGCACCGCCCTCTCCACTTGGTCATGCCTGTTTTTGTATTCCTTTTGGGCCAGTTTGCCCCATTCACTTATTATATGGTTTATCGTTTCGTCTCTTTGTCCACAGAGTCTGCATTTGCTGTTTTCTTGTGTTTTATCGATCCTTGCTTTGATATGGTTGGTTCTTATCGAGTTATCTTGTGATGTAGTTAGTAGAGATTCAGTTTCTCGGTTTATATGTCCTTTTCACATCCATGTCCAAGTGTTTTCGTTATTCTCATCTTTTGTCATTCTTATGAATCTTCCGTGGAGTTGTTTCTCTTCCCATTTCTCTTTTCTTGTTTTGTCATTTGTCTCTCTGTTTTCTGTTTTGTTGGTTTTCTCCGTATCTCTCACTGCCATAATTATCCTTTCAGTGTTTTGCATTATGTATTTTTCTAGTTCTTTTTTTGAGTCCTTCACACAGTCTTCTATACGGATCAGTTCTCTCCCACCGTCTTTCCTTTTCACGTAGAGTCTGTCAATATCATCCTTTGGGTGTAGTGCATTATGCATGGTCATGAGTTTCCTGGTTTTCAGGTCGAGCTGTCTCAATTCTTCTTTTGTCCACCCTATAAACGGTCCAGAGTATCTTACTAGTGACACTGCCCATGTATTTATACCTTTTATTAGGTTTCTGCTATATAATTTCGTTTCCAGGAGTTTTCTTGTTCTCCTGAGGTATTCCTTTCTAATTTTCTCTTTCATTTCTGTTGCTCTGATGGTGTCCGCTTCCAGAATTCCCAAGTATTTATAGTTGTCTTGTTCCTCTAGTGCCCTCATTTCTGTTTGGTTGGGTAGTTCAATGCCTTCTGTCGTTTCCAGTTTTTCCTTTTTTATAACTAGTAGTGCGCACTTTTCCATTCCAAATTCCATTTGGATATCTTGGCTGAAGATTCTGGTGATGTTGATTAGTGTCTCTAGCTCCTTTTCGGTCCTTGCAAAAAGTTTTAGATCGTCCGTATACATCATGTGGTTCATTTTTTCCTCTGTATTGGAGAACTTATATCCGACTTGGCACTTTCTCAGGATACTATTCAAGAGTATTATTATTATTATTATTATTATTATTATTATTATTATTATTATTATTATTATTATAAGCCGTAGTAGTAGTATTTCACCGTCCTCTGGCATGAAGTGACAGTGACCACCTTAAAAGAACAATGTCCATCACTAATGATGGTGCCCACCACTGGATGACAATGCCCGACATTTGAAGATATGGTTTTTATCTGCTAATGCTCGCCATTGCCCGCTCCTGTCAAGTAATGACAGTAACCACAATCGATTTCCCTGTAGAGCAGTTCACTGTAACCCAACACTGGCCATGATCAAAAAAGCCAGTGTATACCGGTAAGTTCATATTACTGCCTCAATTTATTTTTGCAGAAATCATCAGTGGCCGACAGTGTACGCTGGGAACTTACAGTGACAGTTGTAAAGACATCCAAGGTTAATCAGTATATCCAATGAACACAATTAAACGACATTAAACGTTGGTAACCACCTAAATACAGCACTAACTGCTAGTGACCATCAGTTCCTGCTACATGCATTCAATGACCGTCAGTG